>NC_081451.1:2298082-2309565 GCF_007210705.1 Tigriopus californicus
CAGGCGGAGATTGCGTTGGGGGAAACGTATGGGAACCAATTAGAGCATCCCTCTTGGCTGGCTGTTTGACGATCGGTCACAAAGACAAAAGTAGCACCTTGGGCTGAATGTGAACCTACATCTTTCAGTTGATTAGATCAATTCAAGACCGTAAGGTAAAAGGCATAAAATAATAACACAGCCAAACGTATACACTTGCCTTGACAGCATGGGCTTTTTGGGGAGTTTTGACTTGGTCTTGGCTTTTTCCTTTGCGTTTTTGAGCACAATGAAATGTCATCTTTTATTTATTTTGGCTTAGGCGAATACAAAAGTTTCGGTCAAATTCTTGACTGATTTGCCACGCCTAGGCCTCTTCCATCAAAGAAAACTCTTTTACCAATTGGTTCATGATCAGAGGCTTGAAGTTAAAAATAAAGAAATAAGAAACGTATTTGCTTCGAACAATATTTTCCCGCCAAGTTCAAAATATAGTTCCGCAAGATGAATGCTATAATCTACGGAACTTCAAAACTTAGAGTCACTCAACCTGCTTCCCGACTGTGGGTACGAAAATAATTAAAAGGTTATGAGTTGAGAATTGAAGTTAGAGACTTGTGAAATCTGTGCTTGTGAAGCTCCGGCTTGCTCAAGAATTTCGTAATACCTTAAAGTGTGTCTCACGGAACCTTGCTTCGACGATTTTTTTTCTCCTACTTGTGCTGGATCGTACCACGGACTTCTAGCAATATGGACTGTGAACGAACTTCCCGCCAAATCGGACAACTCTTGGTCATAGCAACTCTGAGCCACTTTTCGAATTAAAGTAATCAAATAAGAAACGTAGATATTTTCAATTAATGGTAGGCCAATTCTATATCATTTACATGCAAAGTCGATTGTTTCAAATTTATGGTGTCCAAATCTTATGTAGTTGACCAAGAGCAGGCCGAAGATTTGAATTTTATGTAGTGTTTACAATATAACTTTGACCGTGTCTCCTGTTCCGTCCACAATCAAGTACATCATCTTAATATGATATAGATAAGTCATGTACAGGATCAATGATTGTTCCCGGAACGGTTTTTATCAAAATGTTAAGATAATGTATGTTATTATCTTGGGAAAATCACAAAGTTGTTGGATTGCCCATCGTGTAGTCCATTTGTTGGTCAAATGTCGACCAAATGCCAGCCTCATGCTAGTAGTGACGTCGTGATCCATCACAAGTAGCTCCTCCAACCCTTGATCATAGATGTACAATGCCACAGGAACCGGTTGTATCAAAGAGCTTTGTGATACCTTGTGAATCAATCTCTGCATCGTTCCTATCACCAAGGAAAAGCTCCAGTACCCAAGGGGCTGGTCAGCCCAGATATACCCATGGGTGAGGAATGTCGGCTACATGTTTGAAGGGAGGAGAAACAAGAAATCCCCGTCTACCACAACTGCCCATCACAACCCTCTCAGATCCAATGAGGAATGTGTTAGAACCACAGTGACGCATCACCCTTCATCGAGGACAGAAGCCTTGATTTGGAGCTCAAGGAGAGAGGTCAGTTTTTGAACCTCTCCAAGAAGAACCACCTGTCATTGTTAAGTGCTGGGACTTCCCCATTGTTGTGGTGCCAAGAAGTGGGATCTGTTTCGAAGGACAGAGATCATCATCATATGGGAGTAGGAAACCCAGGAAGCCGTGCAGAGCCAAGAGGACCTGGGGAAGTGCATAGCATACATCAGTGAGCTAGCATAGACGAGTTGAAAAGTCTCTGGAGCTGAGTACAGGTGCAACTTCTGAGTTATACTCCGTCAATTCGATTCTGGACCTTCAATCCCATCAAACCGACGTCATTGCCGTGGATCTCCGTTGGACGCAAGAATCACCCTCATCAAAAGTAGGATCAAACCATTTTCTGTCCATGTATGTATCCTTCTTCCACGGCCAATCAATTAACCCCTCTTTCATTACCCAGCAAGACAACTGATTTGTAGAGTGTCATTTCATGTTTATGATGAATAAAGTAGATTGAACTGTACAGTTTGCCTTGATGAGTAGCCTAGATTTCCCAGACAACCAAGATCATGCTGGCATCGTAGGGAGTAGAGGTAGCAATTGATTTGTATGCAATTGTATCTAAAGTTCATCACTCTTGTAGCAGAAATCAGTAGTTAGACTCTAGAGTAGAGGTTGACTTTGATAGACGCATTTAGACTAGGATAGTGACCACATTTTGCAGGATAGTTAGCCTTGAAGATTGGTCCAGGTATGCCAGACAACCGAGATTGATTTGGGACCAATGGGGAGTAGAGGTAGCTAGCAATTTGTATCCTTAGTCATTGGATGATTGTTTGAGGCCCTGATAAAGGAAGCTCAAATTATTGCTCGTATGCCCTGATTAGGGTTATAACCGGAGGCCTTAAGATAGGTCAAAGAAATTTTAGCCCTTGTACTAGGTGCTCTCCATCTTTGAGGTATTTTTACCTAGTGCTTGGGTCAGGAGTTCCATGTTTCCGTTCACCACGGGAATTCAATAATTCAGGACCTTTCACCCCTGGCTAGTGGACGGAACATCTCCTGAGTTCCCTAAGCATAGGTTTGGGCTCAAATTTGGCTAAATTCGTCTATCTAACAAGATCTTGTGGTCGTATGAAGTGCTTAATTGGAATAAGATGAACAATTTAAGAGGTACGAAATTTTGGCTTCCGCTCACAGTCCACATCTCTAGAAGTCCGTGGTCGTACATCCGCCCCTTCGCCTTCACAATTTAGGGGACAACTAACAAAACATTCCCTTCTTTTGCTTAAACTGCAGAAAATAACATTGTGGCAAGACAATAGTCGTCATAACTGCATGCTACATTGATCTTTTAATCAATGTGGGCCATTTTTCCGTAGTTCAAGCTATGTAGGGGGCTTTTTTGGCAATTTTCCTTGAAGTAGTCCAGAAGAAAGGTCGAATGTACGACCCGGGAAAAAGGCTCTTTGAGGCGCTAATCAACATGCTATGATACTCTTGAGGAACCAAAGTTTGACAAGTCAACACGATAAGTCTTTTTGCTGTCCCAAAGCTAGTAGACGTAGGTGTTGATTTAAAGATTAAAACATGATATTTGGTAAATATGGTTTGGAGAAAACGTAAGCAAATTATGGCCTTAGTTGAAAGTAAGGTAGCAAGTGTTTCATTTGAAATGGTGTTAAAGGGAAGCATTTCTTACCATTGCTCTAAAATGATTATCCGGGTTCTTCAATGTTTCTGCTTCAAACCCAAATCCACAATTGGCGATAGCATCCAAAGTGAAGTTAGTAAATGTGTCTTTGGCGTTGAAAGCCTCTCCACTCTTGCTGAATTTGGCCATGTGGTCCACAAAGTCATCGCCGACCTAAAAGTTAATCATTACTTTTAATTAATAATCTGCACATCAATAAGTCAGGATTTCACCACGATGATGTTACCAAAAAATAGGGCAACACAGTTTTGCATTTACGTAGATCTACAGAAGGCCCGAGTACATTTCGAGTTCGTTCGTTGTTATGAAATATATCAAATTTACAAAAAAAAAAAAATCTGACAATTGTTAGCAATCTTGATAGCTTCTGGCCCTAAAAATGTTTTTCAGAAATCTGAATGAATTATTTTTTTTTTTTCGATCCGTCATTGATTGAAAAAATAAGGTTTAAAGCCCCACCCCGGGAAAAAATTAAGGTAGAAATTAGTCATTTCCGAATGCTTTTAGATCGACCATAATCATCTTTTTTTCTTGTTTACCTATCATTATTAGTCCGTCTTGTACGCATTTATTCCCTTTATTTTTAATCAAATTTGATCTTTATTCACATGATCATGGGTTGCAATAATTGTTAATCATTCTTGTGGTAAACAATAAAAACTAACATTTATTTCAGCTCATGGCCATGTCAATAAGGATAAGATTTGATAA
Organism: Tigriopus californicus; assembly: GCF_007210705.1. Taxonomy (NCBI): domain Eukaryota; kingdom Metazoa; phylum Arthropoda; class Copepoda; order Harpacticoida; family Harpacticidae; genus Tigriopus; species Tigriopus californicus. The sequence continues at coordinate 2,302,000 of NC_081451.1, forward strand.
AAATAGGCATAAATTAAATTTGTGCAAAAAAAAAGACATTCCATATTTCAAAACTCTGCCGCCAACACTATACCTTTTCAGTTAAATCTTAGTGTTGGAATAGTGCGATTTGTTTGAAGAAGTATTGGTGATAAGATTTGAACCGCGATTAAGGCCAAGCACTAACTCTCAGCGATTAAATAGCTTTGACTTGTTAGCTATTACTTTCATTTGGTCAAGCTTACGAATAAGATTGAGTCAGACCATAGCAATATCAATATAGCTGAAAAGTGAAAAAAGGCCTCACCTTATTAACCAACACAGTCATGGACTTGAGTTTGCCACTGGTAAAAACTGGGGATACAATGTTTCTGACAGCTTTCCATTGCTCTCCCTTGAGAGAGGTCAACATTCGGCCCATCACTTTATTCAGTTTGTCTTTGCCAGGGATGTCCACGGGTCTCCGGTCCATGAAGTAGTCGAAATCTTTGATCATAATGTTCTTGGCCAATTCCAGATCTTTGACCATGACCTGAGGCTCAGAGAATTGGAACTGACCCACGATCTTGGCCCCGGGAAAGTTCCAGTAGATATAATCACCAATTTCCACAGGAGAGGACTTTCCGGTAAACGTGTTGAGCATATTGGTGGATCCAAACGGGAAAGAGGGTTTTATGTAAGGAATTCCTCGATCTTTGAAGAAATTGAACTTCCTCGTCATATACAAATATAACGAGAGGCACAAACCAATAAAGGTTAAAGTAAGTTCCACCCACATGTTGGAGAAGGTTACTGGTCCACTTGCATCTAACTTAATCACTGGCCAAGAAGATTGTTCAGCATCAAGCTCGCCTTGAAATGCCTTTTTAGGTATGAGTAGAGACCCTCTAGTCAGAGAGTAGTAACGTTAAGTATAGGTCATCAAATTTGACTGACCTGATTGGCTGTCAATTTTCGATGAACAGGTAAAAGTTTCCAAATTTGTTTTGCATAAGAATTAGAAGTTTCAGATGGTAAATGACAGATATAATCCACCACGGACTTAAAGTCCTTATTCCATAGGACTAGAGGGTCATATGCCATTGGAATTACATTAGATTTGGCACATCTTTCATCAAAATGTTGTCTAAACTGAGGTCCATTGTCAGCCTTCAAGTTACAAGGGAGTCCCAACACCTGAAATCATTCCTTTAAGACCTTCCAGACAACCTCCATGGTTGTCATAGCCATCCTTGCGACAAATGGATTCCCACAGAACCATTCAATCATCGCCAAAAAGTTATTACCACAAAGTTCAAGCAAGTCAACAGACACAATGTCAATGGGACTGGTTGCACTTTCAATGCTGGACAGAATTGGTTCATTGGTCTGGGATGGTTAACGGCTAACACATAATGAACATTTTTTAACCCATTGTTTGATTTCATTACTCGTCCCTGGCCAGTAATAAATTTTTTTTTGCGGCGAGTTCATTTGTCTTGATGATGCCTGAATGTGAAAGAAGTAATAATTCCAGTATTTTTCGTCTTGCAGGTTGAGGAATCACAATCCGTTCACCCAACATCACAAATCCAGTCTCAATTCCGTTGCCAACCAAACCCCCATTGGGGACCTCTTGATATGATGAGAGTGAATGTGGAAGTGGACACTTTTGTTCAATGCATTCAAGCAGCTGTTCATATTCACTTTCAACCCCGCTTGAAATTATTCCAAATGCTGGGTCTGCCTTCACAATTGACCTGGAAAGTGCCCCTTCCAATGATCGATCTGTTGCAAAAACTGGGAATTATAATAATGCATCCCTGATGAGATGGTTGTTCCCGGCCAACCAATTGATGGAGAAGGAATGTTGATCAAGGTTCTTGCACAGCCTCTGAAGCTGTAGATTATTTAGGGATGCTAATGGCTTGTCAAATATTCCAAGCAACGGTTTGTGATCTGTTATGACCTCAATCTTGGACATTCCTTGTAGGTAATACACACATTTTTGTACCCCAAACCAGACTGTGCTCAATTCTAACTCAATCATAGCATAGTTCATATGTGCTTCCAATAAAGAACAGGATTCACATTTCACTGGTCAATTTTTTACTTTGCAGTCCTTCAATTCCTTGCTTTGAATTAGAGAAAATCCCAGACCATCTAATTTTGATGCATCAGTTAGTAAATAGGTGGTTAGTGAGGGGTAAAAAGGTGTTACAATTGCCGGGGAATTCAGCAACTCCTTTGCTTTGTGGAATTTGATTGTTTTCAGTTAGCCATAACCATGTTGACGTCTTCTTCAGCAGCTCACATATCTTAACAGTAGCACATTGGAGATTGGGGACAATGGCTCCCAGGTGGTTGGCAAGTCCAATGAGTGACCTAAAGTCCGTGACTGATCTGGGTTTTGGAAAAGATCGCAGTGACTCCAGCTGTCTGGTTTTATGCCCTCTGATGAAACTACAAACCCAAAAAAATTGACACTTTTTCCTACTTCAAACTTGCCTATTGAAAGCTTCATTCCGATTTCACGGTACTTTTGAATGACAATTTCCGGGGGCTCCATCAATTCAGGTACAGTATTTACTTTTACGCAAATGTTATTGACTATTAAAGCTATACATTTCTTTTGTCTCAGTTCCTCAAATGCCAAATTTATATACAAATGAGCTCTCCACTCCCCTTCTATCTCATTGGTGCCATCAATGGACGGTACCTTCCATCAGGAAGGAGAAAAGCGCATAAATAGAAAGATTTTTCATCAAGAGGGATTTGGAAGTAGCTGTAAACCGACAAAAATTAATGCACTGGAGGTTTGGTTATTTGTTTGAGCTTGCGGTAATCCACAACCATCCTGACTTGGGCACACAAAGTGTGCAGGAGCACATCATTTTGCACTCACTGGGCATCTGATCATAATCTTAGCTTTGAACAGCTCCTCACAAAAGTCAGATGCTGGCTTTTTGTTGTGGTGCACAATTGAATGCACAGTTGTAACATGGTATGGCTTAATATCTTTTTCATTTGGCAATTTGATGTGCATGGCCTCCACCCATCAACCCAGCAGCGTCACCCAGTAAAGTCACCACAACATCAGAAGCATTTGTTAAAAAGTGTCTAATTTTGCTATCCTTTATCTCCATTTTGGCCTTTCCAATCCAGTATATGGTCCTTTTGATTTTTTCCACCTGTTCTTGAGTCGGAATTGCCACCTTCAATTTTTCATCACTTCCATTGTGTACAAGGGTGATGACCGCTTTGACACACTTGTGTACCTTGAGACAATCTGCCATCAGGACATCAAAGGCTTTCCAATATTCCTCAGGCAGGTGAAGTTAGCTGCGCTCAATGTCGACGGCAACGGTAACATGACTGCCCCTCTTGAACATACCCTCATGGGAGTATCATTCTTGCAACGCCAGAGTCAGGTAAGTTGGACATCATAAATTCACCCCTCAAGTTGATCTGTACACTAGACGTCGACCATGGTCATTACCACATATTCACGTGTAACAGTTCAGACTGAAGATGGGGAATGGCTTGATCTGACACCAAACTTAATCCTTGGCAACCTCCGGTGATCTCAATGCCTTGTGTGGCCTTGGTCTCTCTTGAGATGGGCTGCCTTGTTGACATAGATGTTTGATATGCCCAACCTCTGCACATGCAAAGGGGGCCTGTCGCGGAATGGGCAGGTTTCTCACGCATGAGGTCGGCTGCATTCTTGACAACTTGCTGCAACCGCAGCAAGAATCTCCTTTTCCAATTCCATTGTCATTATTGGGTCCATGGAGCCGGATATTGTGGCTATGTCTTTCAGCACACCCTCATGTTCAGAAGATCATTCATATCCAGATTTCTCAATCCTTGCAACTGGGAGGATATTATAGTTTCTTCATGGGTACCCACCAATGTTGAGAACACCAGTAGTTGTGGTTGCGTTATTGAAGATAACTCTGCCTCTTGTGCTTGTTGATGTATGTCAGCAACAAACTCTTAGAATGGTCCATGTTCTTTCTTGATCTTGAAAAGCGCCAGCCTTCAAGAGAATAGTGTTTTTTTGGCCAGGAAGTGATTCTCCACAATAAAGCAACATGTCTCTATTGAGGGTGCTCCATCCAGGTTGGCCTCAATAAGGGCACCAAGATCTACTCCCAAAAATTTCTTGAACAATGATTTCTGCCCATCCACATCCAACCCTTCCACATGTGATGCTTTGTAATATGCTCAGAATTTGTTGATCCATAGCCTCATTTTGTACGGTTCAGACTCTGCTGACAGCATCAGTGGCTTCATGTTGGACAAGGGTTGGAACCAATGTCTTTTTTCTTGTCAGGCCTTTATTGTGCCAGGTGTTGAAGTTTGTTGAGCATGAGCAATTAGTAGAGCGGCAACTTCAGTTATCTTAGCAACGTATTTGTCTACTGCCTTGGCCTTCTCAACATTTATTGCCTTGGTTTTTACTTCCACTTCTGTTTAATCCATCCAATTGTTGTCCAAGTCCATCATCTTGTTGAATTTCTTTTCTGCATCATCCAGCAACTTCCACTGTCATTCCACAGCTGTGTCTGGCTCATTAAGCTCACAAATTATATCAAGCTTTTTTGTGATCTGCGACTTCCTGTTCAGGATCTGTTCCTTCACCCCCATGATTACAATCAATTAGATGCCGTAGTAGTGACGTGATATTACAGGGAGACGGCGTGCTCACTCTTATCATCAATAATGCGATGGGAGGNTTCATCAAGAGGGATTTGGAAGTAGCTGTAAACCGACAAAAATTAATGCACTGGAGGTTTGGTTATTTGTTTGAGCTTGCGGTAATCCACAACCATCCTGACTTGGGCACACAAAGTGTGCAGGAGCACATCATTTTGCACTCACTGGGCATCTGATCATAATCTTAGCTTTGAACAGCTCCTCACAAAAGTCAGATGCTGGCTTTTTGTTGTGGTGCACAATTGAATGCACAGTTGTAACATGGTATGGCTTAATATCTTTTTCATTTGGCAATTTGATGTGCATGGCCACCACCCATCAACCCAGCAGCGTCACCCAGTAAAGTCACCACAACATCAGAAGCATTTGTTAAAAAGTGTCTAATTTTGCTATCCTTTATCTCCATTTTGGCCTTTCCAATCCAGTATATGGTCCTTTTGATTTTTTCCACCTGTTCTTGAGTCGGAATTGCCACCTTCAATTTTTCATCACTTCCATTGTGTACAAGGGTGATGACCGCTTTGACACACTTGTGTACCTTGGGACAATCTGCCATCAGGACATCAAAGGCTTTCCAATATTCCTCAGGCAGGTGAAGTTAGCTGCGCTCAATGTCGACGGCAACGGTAACATGACTGCCCCTCTTGAACATACCCTCATGGGAGTATCATTCTTGCAACGCCAGAGTCAGGTAAGTTGGACATCATAAATTCACCCCTCAAGTTGATCTGTACACTAGACGTCGACCATGGTCATTACCACATATTCACGTGTAACAGTTCAGACTGAAGATGGGGAATGGCTTGATCTGACACCAAACTTAATCCTTGGCAACCTCCGGTGATCTCAATGCCTTGTGTGGCCTTGGTCTCTCTTGAGATGGGCTGCCTTGTTGACATAGATGTTTGATATGCCCAACCTCTGCACATGCAAAGGGGGCCTGTCGCGGAATGGGCAGGTTTCTCACGCATGAGGTCGGCTGCATTCTTGACAACTTGCTGCAACCGCAGCAAGAATCTCCTTTTCCAATTCCATTGTCATTATTGGGTCCATGGAGCCGGATATTGTGGCTATGTCTTTCAGCACACCCTCATGTTCAGAAGATCATTCATATCCAGATTTCTCAATCCTTGCAACTGGGAGGATATTATAGTTTCTTCATGGGTACCCACCAATGTTGAGAACACCAGTAGTTGTGGTTGCGTTATTGAAGATAACTCTGCCTCTTGTGCTTGTTGATGTATGTCAGCAACAAACTCTTAGAATGGTCCATGTTCTTTCTTGATCTTGAAAAGCGCCAGCCTTCAAGAGAATAGTGTTTTTTTGGCCAGGAAGTGATTCTCCACAATAAAGCAACATGTCTCTATTGAGGGTGCTCCATCCAGGTTGGCCTCAATAAGGGCACCAAGATCTACTCCCAAAAATTTCTTGAACAATGATTTCTGCCCATCCACATCCAACCCTTCCACATGTGATGCTTTGTAATATGCTCAGAATTTGTTGATCCATAGCCTCATTTTGTACGGTTCAGACTCTGCTGACAGCATCAGTGGCTTCATGTTGGACAAGGGTTGGAACCAATGTCTTTTTTCTTGTCAGGCCTTTATTGTGCCAGGTGTTGAAGTTTGTTGAGCATGAGCAATTAGTAGAGCGGCAACTTCAGTTATCTTAGCAACGTATTTGTCTACTGCCTTGGCCTTCTCAACATTTATTGCCTTGGTTTTTACTTCCACTTCTGTTTAATCCATCCAATTGTTGTCCTAACACTGCACCATGTTAAGTGGGAATCTTAATTGAAATAGGAACAATGGAAAAAAGTTCACATTGTACAGTAGATGATGATAAGTAGGAACTGTGTAATGTGTAAATTAGTGACCAAACAGCAGCAGAGCATAGATTTGGAAGGCATATACGCGTATGGAACCATACAATGGTGATCATTTACTTTTCCAGTGGAACCACTTGCCAAAGCTCGCGCATCTCTGCATCCATGGGTCTCTAGGTATGAGTTTTGATTTGTGTTGCATGGTAAACGTTTCTTGTTGATAAATACATTCATTCCCTGACTGCCAAGGTAGATAAGAGTATGACTCTACCTGCACTGTAGTGTGTACTCCGTGACTGCCCAAAGGTTCTGCTCTCACTTCTCACCGAGCGCTGTGGTCTTTTGAGGGCTTATCCACGGACTACTAGAAATATGGAGTGTGAACGAGTTTCCCACCAAATCGGCCTACCCATGGTCAAATCAGCTTTAAGTCACTTTTCAAGTAATAGTTTTAAACAAAAAACCTTTATCTTTTCAATTGAAGTCAGATGAATTGGAGAGCTGACATAAAAGAGCTTACTGAACAAGAAGGGGGTCTATACATTGTTACAATAGACAAATCAAGCCTTTGGATATGACAAACTAAGACCTCTACTTCTCCATTCGACATTTGTACATGACTAATGTGCAAATCTTTCCTAACATATAGGCATACACCCCCATGTGGGAATATGGGATTATCAGGGCGTATCCCATCACAACGAACAATGGTTAGTTCTTCATCTAAGACCCCTGGTCGAAGCCAGGTTTCTGTTAAAGAGATGAATGAAGTCTCTGTTTCAACGGCTAGTTCTTCTAAGATCTTAACTTTTGTGCTGTCTTTTTAAGAAATCAGACAATGCACGTTCAAATATAGCCCCTTTACGGGCTTCTGTTTTGACGGGCCAAGTTCACAAGATCTTGGACCATCCTCTCCAACCGTAAAAAGTTCCGCTTATCAACAAAGCTACCTTCTACTGGAGGCAAAGTATAAGCTTATGGGGATGATTGGGTTTGAGGAATGGGTTGGGCAGCTACATTAGAGTAAGAACGTATTTTGGGAATAGGGGTGGGGCAAGGAA
>NC_081451.1:2313680-2364800 GCF_007210705.1 Tigriopus californicus
TCGTGTTTGCAAGAACTCCCACCATGTATCAATATTTTCAAATTGCAAAATAATCTTCGGCTTGGCGGTTGGAGGTCAATTACTCCAATTGCCAAGTCGGGATTTTACAAAGACTACCGAACTTTCCTTTTTCCCGCGAGTGGAATAATTTCAACCCTCCAGACATCGATCTAACCAGAATTAAATTCACCCAAGCAATTAGAGATTATCTCTTACAGAAGTACTCTATTGCTCCTTGCAAACTCAAGAATTGCTATGTATTCCAACAAAAATCCTAAGAAATGATTTTTATTTTTTTATTTTATTACGATTATCAGCCGCTCGATCTCATCAAAACACTCCATGCACCAAATACAATCCTAAACTTATTAATTTTCCTCCCATTCCTGAAGTCGTTTTGAATAACAAATTAACACTGAAAATATTTGCTTTGCTCTGTTTTTCATGTTTTTCTTTCTATGTCTTTTTCTTGGTCCCTTCTTTTCTTATAAATTCGAACCGCTATGATGATTTCCTACAAGTCTTTCAATTTTATTTTTTTGCATTTCTTCCATCTCGTGTTATCGTGTTGCAGCTTGGCCTCTGTAACATTATTGACTATCTATGTCATGTCTTCTTTAATTTGCCCAGGTCCTGGTGAAAACAAGCTTTTGCTTACCCAGAACCTGAGGAACTACATGCTCATGAAAATGTTTGATATATGAAGATGCTAACACAAAGATTAAATGCCGACATTATCCAATCATGATCAAAGTGTTCCTGAAATAAATCTTTCTAATTTAATCTAAAATGTACTACCCCTTTGTCGGCATGCTACGAAATTCTTGAGCAACCCAAAGTCAGTAGCCGGAGTAATGGCTGTTCAAACACAGATGATCAAGCAGTTTGGCCAAAAATGAACACGGCCTTAGAATAGGCCCTGGATGAGCTAGGCATTTGAAACTTGTTGTGTGACGTTTTTACAGGTTAATAAACAAGTTTTACTAAAATCGGAGATTACCTGCCTTGATTTGGTCAAAAAACTTTTTTTTTACCAAGGACGTGGAATGTCCTTGCATAGAAGAAGCAACATAGAAGAGTAAAATCGAGTTTGTTGTGTTTTTTTACCGCAGCTGAATCGGCAACCAGTGGACAGTGCAACTCTAGCTGATGGAACGCAGCGCCTCTATAATCAGAAGCTGTACCTTAGCAGCCGGTCGCCAGCGATGAGAAAATCGAGATTAATCGAAATTCTGCCAATTTCTGCCACAAGTGGCAGAAAAAGGCAGAAAGTGGCAAAAAATGGCAGAAAGTGGCAAAAAATGGCATAAATTGCTGGAAGGTGGTCACAAATGGCCGGCGGTGTTTAGAATGGCCGATCTTGATTCTAAAAGCTGTCAAAGACAAGAAGGATCATATGGATTGGAAAAGTTTTTCAAGTGCCCTTTGCTACAAAGCATATTGATATAGCATTGGCTGAAATGCAAAATGTTCCTCAAATATTGATATTTATACTGTTTGATAGTTGGTTGAATTGATCAAGTATCCGTAGACCACTTGCAGTATCCAAGGCCTAGCCACAACTCTTACACTTTTTTTCACACTCATCTAAAATGGTTATTGTATACGATATAACTTTTTTCAAATGCAATTGTCGTCATTCTGACTTTAAAAAGTTTAGGTAAAGTGGCATCCCTGACTCCAATCGATTACGGTGGCAAAATTCAAACTCGATCACACACCAATGACGTTTAGTGGTTGTATCTCTCATTTGATGCAAAATACTCATTCCAACGTGTCCAAACTACATACAGGTAGGCTTAAAAATAAGGGAAGTGATCGTAAATACTAGAAAAAGATGATTTAGAATGATACAAAGAATTATATTTTCTGCCATTTTTTTGGCCGTTTTCTGCCATTTTTTGCCACTTGTTTTGGACCAATTTCTGCCATTTTTTGCCACTTGTTTTGGACCAATTTCTGCCATTTTCTGCCTCCAATTTCTGCCAGGTGGTAGAAAATGGCTTTTACTAATTTCTCATCCCTGCTAGGCTAGCAGGGCTTGAGGAACGCCGTACTTGTAAAGTGTTATTTTTTGAGTAACGCTTACGGTACCCCATTACTTTTCCGGAAAAGTAACGCGATCAGAACGGCTTTTTTAGCCCTGATGTTACTGTTACTTTATTCATTTTTATGCGATGTAGAAAGGTTTGTTCCTCGAATTTTTTGGTTTGCTCCTCGATTTTTGCAAAGATCCGTCAGTGGCTTATTTGTTACTCTTGGTAAATAATCACGAGAGGCTCAGACTAGTGTTACCAATTTCCAGTGGCTGTGACGTATGCCATTACTAGTTGCGTGACAGAAGCCCATAAATTAGCCTCAAAATGTAACTCTAATTTTTCTCTCGTCAAACGTTATGTTAACTTTTTTCAAACTATGAAAAGAAAGATGTATCCTTGTAACCTTTTGCTCTAGCATATTGGCCATTCGTTTCACGTTCTATTTAGTAAAGGTTGAAAAATCCTATAACACTCTTTTGCAGTTAAAAATAGTTTTGGGCCATCCTTTTTCTGCAAAAGCCATGGTATCGGTATTGGTTCAAGCCCTGTTTATTAGCATTGTTACTATTTATTCGAAGGTGAATAATGCCAACCTCAGGTTAATTCAAGAGCTACAATATCTAAATCGAATATCCCATTCCCAATAATGGTAAAGAAGTCCACAATAAATGCCCAATAACAATGATGCGCTCAGACCGTTCAGGTTCATTATGTAAAGCATAATCATAATTGATTCCAAAAACATACAGAAAAATGGGTCTTATTTCATGTGGTCCAATGATAACTGAAATTCAAAGACGCAATTTTTGGTTGAGCACAGGTTTTCAAATACTGTAATGATTTTTGGGTGCGTCTTCAACTTGAATTTCTGGGCGATACAGTTAGCCAGACGTCTCCTTTGGGCATCATGGATGGCGATTTGGGATCAGGGATGAGCTCGGAGACGGTCTTGGCACATCGTTCCACCCGATAATGGGCTACCAAACGAATCATGGACAATTTGACTTGGAGCAGAGCAAATCTCATGCCCACACAATTCCTAGGTCCTTGACCAAAGGCCAAAAAACTGTATGGACTTCGTTTGGCCTTGGCTTCCGGGCTGAAGTTCTCTGGATTGAACTCCTTCGGATTATCGAAATATTGAGGATCCTTCATGATGGCGGGGGATGGGATTTGTACCAACATTCCTTTGGGGATCACGAAATCCGTATCTGGAACCTTGTAGTCCTTGACGCACAGGCGCTCAATCAAGGTCAATGGGTATAACCGCAAGGTTTCATGGACCACCTTGTCCAAGTAGGACATTCCTTGAATGGTGTTGTAATCCAAACTGTCGCTACCTCCGTTTTGAGTTATGGCCTCAGACACCTCTTCATAAACCTTTTCTTGAACATCCTCATTAGTGGCCAAGAAGTAAGATACGATGCTCATGATTGAGGAGGAGGTATCGAAACCGGCAAAGAATAAAATGAATGCGTTGGATAGAAGAAACAAATCGATTTCATCATCGGGAATGGCGCTCTTTTTGGACACGTGAACCTGGGCGTCTTGATCGAACTGGTCGTTTTCCAGGTTTTGCTTGATACCTTGGCGATCGGCTTCCAAGGCATCCATCAGAAGGTCAAGGAGGTCGTTTCGTTTGACCTTGGACTTTCTTCGCTCCTCCATGCTTCGGCTGAAAATATCCAAGATAAAGTCCCCGGCCTCTCTGTCCAAGAAGCTGAACTCCTTGATCTTCGTCGTCCATGGAAACACTGATATAAGGATGAACTTGGCCATTTGAATCACTTGGTTTCCTCTGATCAATTTATTGATCTGAAAATGAAGGTCAAAATATTACAAATCAAAATGAATTCTCGATTGACATTGACTGGGTTTTGCGATATTGGTTGCGGTTAATTAGCAGGTGCCAACATAACGTGTTAGAACCTGTTAAAAGAGGACGTTAATGCTAGACAAATAACTACAACTGACCAAAAGAATTCGCATTAGACTGATGCTGATTTCCTCTCATCTGCGGGCTTTTGGATTGGCAACCGATTGCAAATTTTCGCATCGCCTTAGCCATTCATCATATCCAATATTTGCTCGTAGCAAAACCAAAACATTGTGCCAGGTCATTGAACTTGGTGAAATTTACATACATTGACATAACTGAGTTTCCTCTTTTACGAATGTGATTTTGTAATGCGACACAGGGTTGCTCTGATTCAATGCAGGCCAATTGACCGGGACACTTTTTCTTTGTCCATTAGTCATGGGAAGTAAAGGAAATTCAAGGAAAAATATAAAACGGCACCCTAATTTTAGGTATTTTGTGGAGGGAAAACTTAAGAGTAGATAAAACATTAAAATCTAACCTTTAATGCATATCATATTTGGCACACCTACCAAAATATGGGGAAAATCTGATTTTTGGCGCAAAAAAACTCATTGGATGTATTGCAAGTGAAATGACGGCCTTTCACCACATTGTCCTCTCCATCTGCTTTTACAGACGTTCTTTTGACATTTATCCTAATTTCAAGATGCCAAATATGACTGAAAAATTGAAACTTCTTTATTAATATCAAAGTGAGTTGAGAAAGTGACTTCCAATTTATCCCTCATTCATTTTTCATGACCAATTGAAGGTCAAGTTGACAGCCAAAAAGAAATGGTTGTTGTAGTCAGACAGTTGTACGCTAGTTTATCAAACCTTATTTCATTTCTTGTCTGATACTCTCTCGATAATCTTTTCTTTTGAATGCTCCAGGGAACATGCCACCATTAGTGTGAATACCTGTACGTGTCATTCTACTTACCATCACTCTAAATTGATTTTCGGGGTTCTTCAAGGTTCTTGCCTCAAACCCAAATCCACAATTGGCGATAGCGTCCAAGGTGAAGTTAGTAAATGTATCTTTGGCGTTGAAAGCTTCTCCACTCTTGCTGTATTTGGCCATGTGCTCCACAAAATCATCACCAACCTAAGAGTTTATGATTTTTCATCAATTTTTCACAGACTCACACTTAGCAAGCAGCATTTAAAATCAAAGAATGGAAAAAAATATCTACTTTGGGTTAAATGTTAGTGCTTATTTATTTATATATGAAAATATATTTTCCGTAAAGTTATATTCGAGTTAAATCGGCTTTAGAAAATGGTCTAGCACCTAGTGATGAGCATTAGGGAATTGGTTGAATCAGTCCAAGGTAATATTTTCTTTTCACCCAGTGACGGATATAACCGATGCTTGGAATGTTATTCCAATCAAGAACAGATTAAAAATCTGCATGTTATAAATGATAGATGTGTGTGTAAAAGTGGGAAGAATAAGAAGTTATCATCTGACAATACAAAAACAAAAAAAACTATACCTTGTTTACCAACACAGTCATGGACTTGAGTTTGCCACTCGTAAAAACTGGAGATACAATGCTTCTCATAGTTTTCCATTGGTCTCCCTTGAGAGAGGTCAACATTCGGCCCATTATTTTATTCAGTTTTTCTTTGCCAAGAATTTCAAAGGGTCTCCGGTCCATGAAATAGTCGAAATCTTTGATCATAATGTTCTTGGCTAATTCCAGATCTTTGACCATGACCTGAGGCTCAGAGAATTGGAACTGACCCACAATCTTGGCCCCAGGAAAGTTCCAGTAGATGTAATCACCAATTTCCACAAACGAGGACTTTCCAGTGAAGGTCTGGAACATATTGTTCGATCCAAATGGGAAGGAAGGTTCCATATAGGGAATCCCCCGATCTTTGAAGTAATTGAACTTCCTCGTCATGTACAAATATAACGAGAGGAACAAGCCAATAAAGGTTAGAATTAGTTCCACCCACATTTTGGGCAGTATCACTTAATCCAACTAGAGCACTGTCAAGAACACTGTATGCTTTAGCACTGACTGACAATGGCGAGTGTACAGAACTGTCCCCTGGAGTTCATTTATTAGGCATTTTGACAGCAGTGTCTACAATTGACAACGACAAAAAGTTGCTCAAACCTGCTGGAGATCATGTCAAATGCAAGCCAAATGACGCTTTATGGGAGAAACAAACGGTTTTGTGATTTATTTATTTCATATTCTGGACTCCTGATCCGTCCGTCTCTTTTCGTATTCGACTGAACAAATGTATTCTGGCGGTTTCAGATGTCATTGATTTTGAATGAAGATGAAACAAAAAAAGCATCATTTTGCTTCTATCTGAAGGGTTTCATGCAGTAAACTGTGTACCTCTAGTTCTTGAACAATTTGTGCAAAGATTGCCACGAGGAGGACATAATAATAAATCATAATAAATATTTCAAACGTGTAGGAGCAATAAAAAGCGCAAGTGAAACATTAGAGCGCCAGATACGAAGGCTCTACTGAGGGGCATAGTGAACGTTTTCCACCTAAAGATGCTGAAATGCTGCCTTGACAGCACAGTTGGACAATAACCTGCCGTTGCTGTATGTACTGTGTAGGCATGTTCAGGCCTGAAAGAAGATAGGAACCGGCCTTCTTCTAGAATGTTTGGTCTGCAGCAATGATTGGGCAATATTGCAGCAAAGTGCTTGTTGCGCGATATCTTGATACAAGGAGTTCTCTAGACATCCTTGCTTGATACTTATATGCGTAAGTAAGATCTTAGCCCCATGAGGCAAGAACTAGCAGATCGATATTTTGCCTACTTTTGGAAAAATATGTTGCTTGTCTCTGGTACTTTGCTTCTATTTAAGGAGGGAAGGAAGTTTTCGTATGCTTTTGAAATTCTTGATTTTTGACTGATGTATTTCACGGAAGTCTTTGTTTTCGATAATATTATTGTCATGATTTCAGAGCAAAAGAACATTTGTAAGTTTGGACACTTTTAAAAATGGACGTGCTACTGAGAACAAGTTGGCCTTTATTAATCATCTCGTATGTCACTCAAGAAAATACATATCAAACTGGGAATACTCTCATAAATACCAATCTCCGTATTACATTTTCTGCCGACCTGCTGGCTGTAAGTATTCGGGAAGTTTGCCTGAAAGTTTGAAAAAATGCTTATCCAACTGAATTTAATCCAAATAAATCAATAAATTAAATTGAGCTTAACAAATTGTACGGCTTGCAACCAATGCATCTAAAGCACATGCTATTTATTTCTTAAATTCATTTTAATTCCCAGTAGTGGAACAAAAGTCCCAAAAGAAAATTACCTTTGAGAACTGAAGGTAAAATATAACCGACGTCATTCTATGGAGCAAAATCATAGACAAGCCAAGCCAAACTGTGCAGTGTATAGATTTAAATCGTCATTTATTTCGAGTTGCCGGCTCGTTGAAGCAAACAGTATTCTGACATTGAACCAAGATGATAACACAGTGGCAGAACTACACCAAAATTGTCCTTTCTTTTAAATTTTGCGACACATCTCACTTAATTATTCAATTGAATTAGGGTAAGAATTGGTTGTGATGCAGAGAAGATTCAAATTTTCGGCCTGCTCTTGGTCAGTTCCAAAATTATAAACCAATTTTCACATCAAAAAAGGGAGAGGCGGCACAATATGTTTTCACTTTCAATTTGTGCACTTAAGTTGGGATCAACTACTCCCAAATTACCCTGTTCCTAAAACCTGGAATGAAATAATCTCAACAAATGCAGACTTAATTGGGTCAGAAAAGAAATGGCTCTTGCAACTCACAGACTTATTCTTCAGGGAATGTTCGACCAAATATACAACAAATACTTGTTTCTTTTGCAATAAGTAGGGCAGCCAGTCTGATGATGGCCTTTACGAGAAGCGCTTCTCCAGTGGAGTGTGGGGCTTCCAAATCCGGAAGGCTGAAGCGGGCCAAATCCAATGGGTTGGTAGGTGCCTGTTGGTTAGAACATGGGCTTGCTCTTGAAAACAAGCCAAATGTCTCAAGGGCAAGACCCGGGGTAAAACTATAGACCTGTAGCATCTATTGATTCGTGTTTATTGTATCTTTTTGTTTCTTTCATTATCATCGTTGTATTTTCTCTCAAAAAATGTGAGGCCCTGAATAAAACCAACAGCAATGGCAACATAAGTTTTTGCCAAGATAACTTTGATATAAGCCACGTCAAAAGTAAACAAAGGTATGGGAAGAAAGAAAATTCAAGAAAAATGTAGTTCGGCAGCATTGATTTTCAGCATTTTGTGAAGGGAGAAATAATACAGATTTTGTATGCGACCTGCTCTCGCACTCGCTCTTAAATTTTCAACTATTGATAAATTTATACTACAAAACTCACAAATTACTCATTTTATGTGCACCTCTGTCACAATGCTGAACTCTTGGTTCAAAATTAGAATACTGTTTGCTTCAACAACTGAATTCAATTACAAATTCAGTTCATGCCATGCCCCGGTGCAGGTTTGCTATCCTGTTTGTCTTCCTCAAAATGCTCAATATCAGGGTTGCCGCACAACATTTTTCTTGAATTTTCCTCTCTTAACATGCCCTATTGACTCATTGAAGCGGGAAAGGAAGATGACGTCATCGTCAAATTTTGAGAGATCACTCCTACATTTGAGGCTTCATATCTCTTTGCTGAGGGATTAAATTGAAGGTTCAGTTCTTTTATCCATTAAAGGAATGGTTCATGCAGGTAGGTATTTTTATAAACTGTCTAAGTTTCACCCATTAACCTGCATGAAAAGTAATTTTAGAAGAAAAAAGCCGCTTTGCGGCTGATTTTTTGTCTTTTAAAATTTTGTATTTTTGCAATAAACTTTTTGAAACCTTAGAAACTGTTATTGTATAATATTGAGATTTATATCTTGGATTTTTAGTACCTCTACTGATTTGAAAAGTGCCCCAATGACCTCCCAAAATTTGTGCTGCTATTCATCGTGCAGCTGCTACTGCAATGTGTCAATAGCCCCCTTACGCTGCACCAAACATGTTTTACGTTCTCCACTTCAGAGGGCGCTTTGTCACTCAGCCTCTACCAAATAAAGGGCCGATTGGTCCAATTCCTTTTCATTGAATTATAATGCGTTTGTGTTGTTTTTGGCTAATTCTATTAAAATCTTACTTATAATTAGTGCCCCGGGTCACACAATGTCCGGAAAAGAAATTGCGTTCAAGGCAAGGCAAGAGCAGTTTTTTTTGCAATCTACGGTGCCTCTTCCCGTTTTCTTTGGGTCGTGTGACGTTGCAAATTCCATTGAAAGGTCATATTTCGTCTATTTCTTACCTTTTAAAGTTTTTTTTAAAAATTTGGTCTACCAACGCTTTATACAATGCATCTCCGAGAAAACAGAATGAAAGAAGGCAGACAACGCCATCTTAAGACAATGTGTACAAAATATCTAGGAAGTTTCATTCTAACAAATGTATTCCTAACAATGGTCCCAAAGGCAAGAAAATGATCCAAACCCCATAAATCTTGAAATCTTTGTGCTGAACTTACATGACTTGCAAGGAAATGTCATAAGTTACTGATTAATCTGGGATAAGCACATTTTTTTTTTTACAATATACTTAACATTTATGTGGCTTAGGTTTTATCAGAGTTCTAGGGAGTCACTCCAACCAAGCCAATTTGGGCATTATTTTGATAGTTTAGCAGCATGGTGTTGGCCGAGCTTTTACTCTTGTATTAATAAGTGTCAACCAAAGCAACCGAACAAGCTTCCTGAATTCTGATCTTAATTTTGAAAATCACATGATCAAATGTGTTCAATGTCAATGTTGAACACACACTAGACAGCCAACTGGAGGCAAATAAATCTCAGAGTGTCTTTTCTCTGACTAGCCCTCTAGGTTTAATGCCTTATCAGATACTCCATTAATGAACGGCCGGCGGAATGCAGATTGCGGTAAGGGAACCTCCATGTCCAATGTGACCCGCATATTCTAACCATTCATTGTTTTAGAATGCGCCTTGATTCGAATCCTTTTTGAAGTTGTAAGTGTTGTGTCACCCTATTTTAGGACCATTTAACAGAAGTGCTCTTATGAGATATGCTGTGAACGGGTATCCTGCCAAATTGGCCTGCTCTTGGTCATAGCATCTCTGAGCCGCGTTTCGAAATAATGTAATAACTGATTTTTCATTGATTGACGCTATTCCATTTCTCATGGATGTTGCTTTGTTTCAGAGAGGTATTATCAAAATAAATCAGATTGTCAATACCGTAGCAAATAACTTTAACTTGAAATAGCTAATAATCTTTGAAATCACGGTTGGAATGAATGTGATGGCTGAGCGCAATATTTTTGACTAACTGTATGTTTAGAGACTACTGTATTACTAATTCAAACTTTTTGCACGACCCATACTTACATCTAGTTGATTTTTTTTTCTTCCTTGGGATGCTGCAAAGGCTTTTTAAATCTGCACTGAATCGTTTCCCTAGCTTCGTCCCAGAGCATGGCAAATGGGATTGTAAAACGGGGAAGGCAAAACTTTAAATTCACACAGCCGGCTAATTTGTCACTCATGAAAGGCTACAACAAATCAATGATGTCGTTTCTTACATAACTTGTATTTGAGTGTATCAAAAGAAATCATAAAAATAACGTATTCTCTATGAATCGAGAAAATCAAGATGAGAAAGGAGCAATATCACTAATTCACATTTCGGGACGGCAAGAAATTATATCATGGAGTTGTTGTTTTTTTCTGCGAGTTCGTTCAATTTGAGTTCATACAAAATGAGATATATGACTAATGTATTTATGCGTGTCCTCACATTTGGATCATCAAAGTGCCTACTAGGGCCTACTTTGGACTCCTTTTTCGTTTGGTAGGTACAAAGATGCACGACTGTTGTTAAAGATGTGGTTGTTTTAGTGATTGCACATATTCCGTCGACTGTGGCGGCTCTTTGGTTTCATGGATATGACAATGAGGCAAGAAATTCGTAGCGTTTCATCTTCACACGGAAGTCCTTTCTCTACACTGAATCGCAGAACTAATCTAGCTCCATCCCAGGAACTTTCGTTTCATTCTCTCCGTGGCCAACCTCACCATGGATTGGCCATTTGT
The DNA here is from genome assembly GCF_007210705.1 of Tigriopus californicus. Taxonomy (NCBI): domain Eukaryota; kingdom Metazoa; phylum Arthropoda; class Copepoda; order Harpacticoida; family Harpacticidae; genus Tigriopus; species Tigriopus californicus. The sequence continues at coordinate 2,324,705 of NC_081451.1, forward strand.
TGGATCCTCTACGGGATGTTCTCCCGAGGTTGCGTGACTCGGAGGCCGGGCGGAACCTTCTAAATGATAGGTTGGAAACTTTAGCGCCATAATGTTGTGGTTCATTTGGCTGTTCACGGCACGGTGGTGATTGGGGGAGGGTGTATTGGCGTTCCGGTGATCAGATATCATTGGTGATTGACGTCGAAGGTCCGGATTTGACATGTGATGGTTCCGAAGATAGATATTAGGGGTAGGGAGGATTCGCTGTCCTGGACGATAAGGGGAGGCGTTGTCCGTGGGTTGCAGTGGGCTGGCTGACACGGCCCTCTTCATACTTCCTTGGCAGGCATGTTGGTAGAGGTCTAGGGTGACATTTCGATTGGAGGAGCAGATGTCCGGCTTGTTCATCTTTTTGGCCAGTTCGTTCATGTCTTTGGGGAATGATGTGCTCTCTTCTTCGTCCTCATCATCCTTGCGGCCTTCCCCGCTGTCAATTGACTCTTCCTGACTGGTGAACAGAGAGGTATTAGAAGAATAGGAGTCCGTGTATGGAATGATGAGCTTTTTGGGTTTGCCGTTGTTGGAGGCTTGTTTCTTCTCAGTGGAACTGATGGAATCGTAGAACTCCAGACTCCGATCGCGTCGATTGAAGGTGTCCTCATCAAAGGATAACGAATCTGGCTGCACCACGTCCCTTTCTGGGTATTGAAGGGAATCTACCAAGTTATCATTTGGCTGATGCAAGGAGTCCTGCTCTGGGTGGCTTTAGGGCGATGGGGTCTCAGGGAGGTTCCCAAGTTGTGGGGTAGCTGCATGCCTTTGAAGTGCCATATGCGTTACCTCCTCCAAGCCGTTATTGGCTTCCCAAGAGATCTTCTTCATAGACGAGTTTCCTCCAGTTGGAGTAGACAACATAGAGGTCCTCGAACCTGCCAGATGGGCAATTTCAGGGCTCATTTTGGTAGGAACAAGCTCTGTGGATGGAGATGGGACGAAGGCCTCTCTAGGCGGTAAAGGCGGAGGCATGGAATCCTGGAAGCAAAGGCCTTTATTAGAAAATACCCTCTTGCTTCATCAGCCCGATGATGATCAGATTTGAATCCCAGTTTAAGACAATGAACAATGCGGAACTTTTGTTTAAGAGTATGTAAATATCAATGTTCACAACCACCCTTAGAAACTGCCCAAAGTCTTACTTGTTAGAAGCCAAGCCCCAATAACTAGAAGCTACGCCTGAAAGCAAGAAGTCTGTCATTTAAAGGGAGGTCCGAGGGTCTTTTCATATAAAAGCGAGAAGGAACGTTTGTTTACCTCCTTTTTGTGGGAATATTTCTGGAGGATTCCGGCTATCAGTCCGGCAATGGTGTCTCTACCCATGGTTTTCAGATCTCTTTCGGTCAAGACAACTTGAGCAGGAGAAGAAATGAGGGCAGGAGAAGCCGGGTCCTATAACAGAAAAGAGCCCAAGAGCGTTTAAGAAAGAAACCCCGAGTGTGTCTGGAAAGATTGAGATTGAATCTCATTGATCAGCGTTGGCTTTGTTCGGCATGTGCATATTGGGAGTGGTTAGAAATGGTGCAGAGAGGGAGACCAAGACTTGTCGAAGCTTTGCTGTGATGCAATTAAAGGGTTTATGAGTACATGTTCAAGCGGTTTTTTTTTAGTTTGGTGGACGAGGAGGCGGAGGGACATGACCTCTTCCTCCTCTACATTCGGCATCCTTGGCAAATTAGAACCATAGTTTCTGGGTCTCGTTTTAGGAAATTACCAAGGACTCTATGGAATTTCCCCAGACGAGTCAGTTTCTATTCACATCACGGCAAAATGATGGTGCAAAAGTGTCAATTATTTCAACGTTAACCAATGGTGATCTCGAAAATAAACCTTTATAAAATAATTCGACCAAAGACCCAATCTGAAATCCAATATAACACAATGGTCACTATGACGAGTAAGCAAAGATAAATTTCGTGTCTGGCCTTTAGTTTAAAAATATATATTTCCTGTGTCGTGGTACTTTCAGGTCATCAAAATTGTGCCAATATCAGCTGATGCATTTTTGTGGTAAAAGTCTTTGCTTCAAAACTTGCTCGTCACTCATCGACGAATCACTTTGTATTACCTTGTAACCAATCAAGTTGAAAAAATTAGGAATATTATGTTTCCGGTGTCCACCTTAGAAATCGTTTAATGACTCTGATTACCTCAAAGTGGTCGCTAGGGAAACCGCCTTGTCAAAGGAAACCCAAAAAGTCCTTGGAATTACGTATAGATAGAAAAAGGAGCCCAATCGTCCATGGATAGAAGTTAAGACGGTTAATAAGATATAACGAGACGGTTCATCCAAGTTGATTTGGCAGTTTTCTTTTGGTTGGAACTCTCACTTACTAGTGAACAGCAAGGGCATGGCGCTGCTTGGACTTGTAGTAGTAGAATAGTAGAGGAGGTTAGGAGGAGGGGATTGTGTGGTTAACAATCGGAAAAGGAGGTGTGTTAATATGAACTGCACAAGATTCACATGGACCCTCTCTGACTGTTCTAAAATCGCCACCAATTCGTCCAGAAGGATCTCGGCCGTACCTTTTTAGACGGATCATTACTGATGGAGGAAAAATGGTTCATGGTCGAAGTGGGCAAGGGCGTGGTGCCGTTGTTGTTCAAATTGTTAATGGTCTGGCTCACGCCCCCTCCAGCCGAGGAATGACCATGACTCGGCACAGTATTCACTTTGGTGGTCTCAATGTTTTTATCATTCAGAGATCGTTCCCGATTGTTATTCGACAAAGGGGTTGCCGAGGGGTCACCTCTCCGTGATGAGGGGGCAACTGTTGGCTTGGACAGGGTGGCGGTAGTAGGTATGCCCAAAGGCTGAGACGTGGTCACAAGGTTGTTGCCAGCAGGAAAATTGAATCGACTGGCAATGAGATCTTGAACCGGGTCCCCGGAGCGGGCATTGGAGTACTTCTTGGCCGACCCGGAAGCACTGTTGGCCATTTCCTCCAAACGTTGGCGGGTATCACTTGGCAATTGGCTATGATGAATCATACCCCGTCTACCAGTGGTGTTGCCGGACCTCAAACCACCATCTCCTGAAGGACCCTGGGTACCTGCAGTCCTGGCTGGGACGGCGGAAGGGTCTGCTTGGACGACTTTGGTGGCTGTCGGGGCGCCTGGAGACTTCGGGGTGGAGTGAAGATCAAAATGGACCCGGTTCTCGTTCTTGGAAACCAAGTCAGTCTTTGAGAAGTTTCCCGCCACCGGCAAATTCCTGCTGTTGCCCCCACCCTTGACGCCACCGTCAAATTGGTTCTTCTCTAGGACTTTCAGCTTGGCTTTAGCCGATTCCAATTCGATCAGTTTCTTATTCACCTTTAACAAACCAGAGCTTATTAGTTATATTTTGTGTAAAAACATTTCAAGAGTTCAAACTCACTTTGATCTTGAGCTCCTCATTCTCCACCCGTAGGTGTTCCACCTCATGGTGAAGGGATCCATTGGCCCTTTCGATGTCGCCAATCTTCTCCGTCCAATTCTCAGATAGCCTCTCCAATTGAGTCTTGTAGACCTGGAAAAAGAAATCGTTGATATTACGAATTAAACAAGGGATCTGGCATTGATTCCGGGCTATAAAATTGACAAGAAAAAAGGTGACACAAGAACTTTATGCCTTCTGCCTTCTGAAAATGTAGTTCAAGGTTCGACTGAAGAGTTCAGAGCTCTTGACGACCTTGATCCGATTTTTTTCAAAAAAAAAAACTGCTCGCAAGTCAAATTTGAATATCGTGACAAATGGTTTTTCGAACGTGGTGCCGCCCATCAAAATTGGGATGTTGACCATGGGTTTTTTACGAAATTGCGTCAGCTATTATCAAGTCCCAACGGGCAAATGACTGACATTTGGTGATGGATGAACTTTATGCATGAACACGTGAATTTAGTTCACCCATGGATCACAAATTAAATGGAAAATAAAATCATACGAATTCTCCACTATTGAACGACAAGCTATGGTAGTATTGACCAAACGCAGGCAAGCCCTTTAAATGCTTCATTCAGACAGAAATTTAGATGGGGGGAAAAACGTCCAAAGTCTGCCAATCACATTCCGTCTTCCGGTATTGATGAGCTTTGATCAAAGTTCTGCAAAGCAAATCAACCTTCAAATAATGACGCCAACAGCATAGTACAGGAGATATACTGCAAATCATTGAGAACCAAATCAAGGGGAAAATTGGCCACCATTTCCAAGAGCTTTGGTCCAGTCAATAGACAGACATGGACTCAACATTTCCTGATCAGGACATCCTTTGGTGCGCAATTCAGAAGCACACGGCGCGGGCAATTTGATCGGATCAGATCCAGTTACTTGCTTTTGTCAGGATGGATTAGGCAGGAAGTTGAGCTTTAACAAGGCGGAAGTTTCTCTATAAATCAACTTGTACCTATTAAGAGGTTCGTCTTTCAATGCTTGGCAAATCCTCATTTCCTATCTCTAGCATTTCCAAGGCATTCGGGGTAGATGACCTCCAACGTCCACCTGGCGTGCAAATTACAAACTTCCAGAAAAGACTCAAATATTGAGACCTTGAAATATTGATTGATGTATATGCACGTATGTCACTTGGGTGCATTAACACCCAGCTCAATACAAGAGTGTGAATGCCAATAAAGAGCAACCAAATAAAGGACATATAGACGGCAAAATGCAAACAAAATGATGATCATTGATTGCATGAGAGGAAAACCAACAATGCCAAATACTGAACCGCACAAGAAACCTACAATCCTGATAAGTGATTAATTGTAAGCTCAAATGCTACTACGAATGATTTTCATTGATGCAGAGGCAACAAATTTTAGAAAGATAACATTTTTTTGATAGCACAGATCAGTATTTGAATCCACTACTTCTTCTCATGGGAAGAAGAGTTTTCTTTATCAAAAACGTAGCTTTTAGATGTTTCCAGTACTCTTAGTTACCCTTGTAATTGAAATTTCATCAACACTTTTTGGGTAGACGGTTAGATATTACACTTCAAGTTTGTCCACAAAATGCGTAGGTTATATCTTAAATCAGTTGACAGTTGCCTTGAAATATGATATATTTTTTCATTGCTGATGACTTCAATGAAAATGTTTCACCTGCCTAAAGCATTCAGTAGAAGCTAAAAATAGTGGATAGTATCACATAAAACAATAAATGTGAATAATACTTTTACGATTCTCAACTGCATGTATAATCAACCAAAATCATGAAGCCTGCCAATTTCATTTAATTTTGAGTGGAAAAGTATCTAGCAAGTAAAAAATAGTTATTTCGGTATGACGTCTCGATATAATATTTATTCGTATTCAAAACATAAAACCCACTTTAAGTCTTGGCATTTGAGCAAACACATATCAGAATTGATAATGCATTAACTGACCACCAGACGGCGCCCGCTTCCCCTGTTTCATCCAAAAATCTTTTCATTAAGCAAGCCAATTGGACTTGAAGCCATCTGGAATTCTGCAGGCTTCTGTCAAAATACTGGAGATGGAAGATGAAGCAATCCCTCCATGGGGATGTTAAGCAAAGTTTTCTCCCAAAAGCAGTAGTCAGTCCTCAAATCCTGGACAAATAAGGAGACACCACTACCACCTCCATTGCAATGTTCATCATCATCCTGTGGAACCCAGCGAGTTCGGAAATGATCTACCCATTAAAATTTCCGTTTCGGGTGCTCCTGAATTTCAGTGCACTTGCCTACTTTCACCTACCAAAAACCAAAAGAAAGAAAAAGCCACACAATTCACTATGGAATTTTAAATCTCTGGAAACATATCTCGCTTTTGAAAAGTCATCTGAAGGTTTTTCTACTAGCTGGTTCTCATGGTGCCATTCTGGACGAATGGTTCGACTAGCTCGTTGGTTGGTTGGTTGGAAGGCAGGGCTTGTCCGCAAGCCTCGCACATGATTCTTCTCTTTACACTGACTTATTTTAGTTTTCACTCAAGCTTGACGAAGAGAAAGGAGAAAATGTAGCAAACAATTATCCTCCTTCTCGTCTCCAAAACTTGCCTGTTCGTGAAGCTAGAGTCCACTTCGGCTTAGCAAACCATCAGGTCCAGCTCTTGGAAGCTCTTCATAGCGAAATGTCATTGATAATCACCTTGCCTATTCTGATTTATTCAGATATTTCAGGCGAATAAATTAGATAGGACTCGAAAATGGAAAAAATGGTTCGGTATGGACAGAGGCTTTCTCACAGGTTCTGTTTTGACGGGTGGTTTGACAAAACAATCATTGATTGCTTAATTCTTTTGAGAGTGAACTCTGGTGCTCTACAAAACTGCACTAGTGTAGTTAACAATCATCTTAAACCATCCCTTAAAACGCGTTCAGTACGGCAATCAACAAACCACTTACTAAGCTCGTATCAATCTGCAGCACAAGACATATCTAGTTGACTTATGGAAATGGAAATGTGACACTGTACGTCTGGTTGAAAACAAATCCAAGAGAGCGTTACATCATGAAACAATTTGCAAGAGCTCACCCAAAACTTCCTCCGCCCTCAATCACTCTCTTTGATGAGTGAGCATGTGGTTCTGTACTTGAACCACTGGAATATGGACCGGCATGCTTAGGTTGAAAATTCACAACAAAGACATCAATCTAAGCATTGTGTGCTTCTTCAAGTCAGAGTGGCCCCTGGTCACTGGTATTCCGTATTCCACATTTCAGCTCAATCAAGCAACTGGATCAAGAGCTATGATCTCACAAAGCGCAGTACATAATGGACATAAAATGAATGATTCAGCCTTCTTCTGGTAATCATTTACCAACAGAGGTCTAACTCATTGATTCTGTCTAGAGTTATGCAGCGAGCTTTGAGAGGGAACACCTTTTGAACTAAATTTAGTTGTCCGATCTTGAATGCGACTTATCCATGCCGATACAATAACTGTCAGCTCTCGCATCCCTGTCCATATTCCAGTGGTTCAGGTTCTGCTCCAGGTTTCTTTCATTCATGAGACCATCTCAGTGTCACCAGTGCTCTACGTAGAGTACGTGCAACGAACTCCATGGCCGAGGAGACAATTTTGGTCGCAGGTGCTTCCGTTGCAGATACCAGGATCGTTGTGGAATACGCCGCTCTAAAGCCTCTCAAGGTAGGATGATGATGATGATGATGATCGGATCATTATGCAGCCAGCGCCAATTCTAACAAAGTCTGCGTGGCCAATTGGTGGCAAATGAGAATTGAAATACTTGTCCGGCGTTCACATTGGAGAGGAAACACTCCTTTGTCTCCAATGATTCTAGTATGTATGTGTGTGAATACGCATCCCGATTGGCATTCTCCCACAATTATGGTCACAACAGCGAAGGCACGCAGTAATTTTGTGATTGGAAAAAAAAGAATACCGAATATATCATGCAGACTTGGTTCGAGAAAAAGAGCTCATGAGAAATATTCGGAGGGAAAATGTCTCTGGGATAGAAATTGGCCATTGGAAGTGCTTCTTCCCAGGCCATGTTTCACATTTTTCACTAAAATGCCTCTGGAAGAAGAAGGGCCTCAAGGTAACTTTGCGAAAGAGAGCAGAACCACACGAGACTCATTCATGAAAAAACAGTCACTCATGCTATGATTTGGAGTGAAGGGCTTCCAACTCTTTTGGACAAATCATCATTTGACTCATCCAGATTCCGCAATTCCATATGGAACAAACGATAATAACCTCATTAGCCATTTCAGAAGGCAGCCTTAAAAATGACTGTGAATTGGCGTTCGTGGAGACTTCAGGGTGGGGTGACTTGAGTAAAATATTAGGTTATAACAACGTCCTTCGGATGTTTGCCCCATTTTGTCTCCTTCTTGAAGTAAAGACTCATTCACGTTGGAAAAGTAAGTACTATCTTCAAAATGACGAGTTCAAAGAGGAGTTGGGATCTTCTAACGTGAAAAAATAAGCAAAAAATGCATAGAAGACCTTGCCAATTCGCCAAGTTATTTGGTGTCTACCCTTTTACGATCCATTTCCTCTGTTAAAAACCATGGATCTATGTGTATGTAGGAGAGAGAGCGAGAGAGGGGCTGCAGTGCAGATCATTCCTCAATCCACTAAGTAAGGGCATAACTACCGTCAAATTACCGCAATTGAACTACTCGTACGTAGCTGGTGGGATTTTCGAGGAAGGTGCCATCCTAACATGGTTCACCTCATGTGCCCTTCGATATTCATTTGGCTAATGGCCAGTCACAATGGAAATTCCACACCGCAAGATCTCAATCTTGACCAAGCAAATACCAACGGGATTGCAGCTTCCTGAACAGCTGACACCAATCAAGCAACAAGCGAACGCGGCATAGAGAAGAAACATTGTAGAATGATATTACCACATAAATCTGATTGCTTCGCAACCCAAATCCGATGTGACAGAGATTTTCTGTTTCAAATCAGATTGCTGTTACTGAGAGTACTCCAGGGTTTGAGTTTTTAAAGTATTCGGTTGTTTAAACCACAAAAGAAAAAAGAACTCTCCCGTGCGATAATTGAATGAGGTTTCCAAATGAATTGATAGTCAGTTCAAGAGGCTTCTCGTAGATCAGGCCTTAATACAAACATTCATTTGTTCTGGTAGTTGACACTTGGCTCCCTGATTTCTTTCAGGATCAAGTGATTTCAAATCTCAAAATTGTTAGACCAGATCAGTACCGAAATACGGCTGCAAATTAACCTCCGATTTCGCAGGAGGAGGGTGACATCACTCCCTTCAGTTGGACATAATCATCATTCATCAGACCTCTAACGAATAACTATCTGCCTTCAAGCTGAAATTGCCGAGTGTGGCAATCATCATTGATTCCGACCCGAGATTGAATTATCTTTGCTGCTTGTACACATCTGACTCACAGGACAAGGGTCCAATCACCACATATTACCAAACAACTTTGCACTTTTTTTGCTTTGTTTCTTAGGGAAATGCCCGCCAATCCTACAATATGTTCGTGGAAAACACGTACATGGAGCGAGTTGAACTCCTCGTAATTGAGAAAATTGCGAAAATGATGTGCGACTTTGTCACAAAGGGTGCAAAAAACCAACTAGGGATGATGGATGTCTTTGGGAAGAATGAGATGAACTCGAGCAAAGCACAAAAGGATGGCAAAATAGGAAAAGACGCCACAAGGACTTACCTCATTCTCCATGACCGTGGTGAGAAGTTGTCGTTGGAGGTCGATAACGTTGTTCATGTTGATCACTTGTCTGATCTTCTCCCGGTTGGGTTTCACTTGACTCTTCAAGCCTCGAGTGAGTTCAACAGGCATGGACAAGATCCCTTCCATGGTATCGAACCTCAGCTTCTCATTGGCGCCCAGACGGCTCATATTCAACTCACTTGTGGTGCCCCTCAATCTTTGGGATTGGGTGGCAGTTGTGGCCGGATGCGGGAACTTGGAATGACCAACCCCTGGATGGCCTCTGTACACATTCATCTCGGAGTTGGCATTCTTCAGGCCAAGGATTGGAGCACCATCGACCAGGTTCTCCACGGACTTGGACTTGGGATTCAGGTTCTTATTGGAGAGCACCCGATTCAGTTGAGGCGAAATCTTTGCTTGAGCACTGTTGCCGGAGGGGGGAACCACAATCCGACTCGGAATCACCTTGGGTCTGTGCCCGAGCTTCTGTTGGGTTCCAAAGCTATTGGTTCGATGACGGCCGGCTGCCGAGAGCTCGTTAAAGCTATAGCTGCGAGATGAAGGATTGCCTGACGAATTCAGTGTATGAGGTAGGAGATTGTCCACACTGCCCCGCAGATTGACCACAGAGATGCCTCCGGATCCTGGGAGAGGGGCCCTGGGCGATGGATGCGAATACCTGGCATGTCTTTGTTGCTTGATTTCGATATTGACACCATGCTGATCTGGGCCAATGGGAGCCGCTCCGTTTCCATTTGCATCCCCAGACACGCTTTGGGCTCGTCGGAGCTCACCCACGCCTCCCGTGCGGATCTGAACGGAGTGGACAATGCCCCCGTCCTGGGCATTGCCCTCGGGAGCCTCACTTCCTTTGGAATCTGACAAATTGGGATTCTGGCTAATGCTCCCACGTGCACCTTTGGTCCTGGCTAGGTGGAAGATTTCTCCTCCTCCCTTGTGGTCTATGACACCGCCACCCATTCTGACACTGAAATCTGCATTTTCTGACTCAAGATGAGCAATTCGTCGCATCAGAAGCTCTCTTTCCCGCCTGAGCAACTCAACTTCATTGCCAGAGGTATTTATCACAGGTTGGTGGCCACCTCCCAAGGGGCCATGGAGAGTGTTGTCGGAAGCATCGTGCTCAGATATAACTCTGAGGCCCTTTTGGGGCCCAGCCGGCGTCAACGGGATCTGTGGCTGGAGCCTTCGAGGCGTTCCAGCCATAGATCGAGTTGCATCTTGGTAGTGGGATGGATCGTGAGCTTGATTTTGTGCCAGGGACAGTTCCAGAGTCTATAGTATGTAAAAAAAAGGAAAGGAGTTTTCTGACATTGAATGATGTGATTGATAAACCATGAATTTCTTCCCCTCTTACCTTGCCATCAAGATCGCGGCGCAATCGGACGGATTTTCTGTGGATCACATCAAGGAGGAATTGCAGCTCGTCTTCGGCGGGCTGGTGCGAATGAGAGGGCCCTTGTTCCCAAGTGTCCCACCGAACATCCATGGCATAATTTGGGTGTGAGTTCATAGCTCGCCCGCCACTGGAATTGCTCGCCAGGAGCGTGCTGGTCCCGGAGGAAGAAATATCTTTGGTTGTCTCTGTGCTGAACCCCGAGTCCACAATGTTGCTACCGGCGGAGCTGCCTTCGGGGCTTTTGCGGATCTTCTGGCCTCGGTGGTTTCCTGATCGGGGAAGGGTACCCACCCCAGTGGATCCGTTCCAAGACCCCGGGATCTCGTCAGAGTCGTGGACATGCTGGATCTGGCGCCCCCCGCCCACTGCCCCTGGAGCCGAGAGCCGCTCTGCTGAAGAGACATTTGGGGATCGAAGTGGGGAATCGTGTTCCCTTAGAGTGGACGAGCTGGTTCGGGCTGTGGATGAGGGTGGAGAAGTGTTGTAGCTCTGATGGAGCCTTGGCTGAGAATGGGAATGTCCCAGCTTCCCTTGGAGATGTGGGAAGGTCTCCAAGAGGGCGTTCTTGAACTCCAGAAGACTACTGACCTCATGTTGAAGCTCCTGGAAAGAACAAAGAACAAAGGTTTGAGTGGAATCGACAGGTGGGCAATACACTTTTACATTATGATCGTTTTCTTTTGGACATGCATAATCAAAATTATGGATTACGGACGAGCAACCGCAATCATAAACAATGGATGGACTGCCAGCCTACCTCCAATCAAGGCTATCCAAGCTTTTGAACACTTGCGTCCGTCTCAGAGCGAACCATTGGCGCGTTAAATCGACGCCATTCGGTCTGAAGACATTCCATCAAAACTACTAGACTTTGCTCAAGGCTAAATTAATCATGGTGTTACGTCGGCGATGAAGAACGATTCAATTCCAAATGTCAGAATCTTTAATGGGAGCCCCGTTGCCGGCGAACTCGTCCTTTTCCTTGGCAATTTTTCGTCCGAGTCCTCCTCTTTACCTCTCATGTAATTCTGGTCGTATTTTGTAGCCCTCTCGAGTTTTCTACCAAAGTAATTGCTGCAGAGGAAGCGTATTGTTCATCCATTCGGCTATATAACACAAAAGTAGTAGTAAGTATGCTATTGCTCCCAAGAGCTAATGACTTTATAAAAGTGCATCCATCCCCTACTCAGCAAAAGTCATTGAACTCTGTTCAGGTCATCTCATCTCGCATGGTAGATCGAGCTGGCGAGATCATGAAATCAGCTGGATTGGGGTTCAACGAACACAAAAGAAACATTATTGTTATTAGTTAGATCAAGACGAGAAATAGCGCAACCAACTGTTGTCAAACCACAATGATCAATAATGAACGATCAAGCTCCATCCTGGCGCACAATTGCAGTACACTGTACATGTTCAAATGTCAAAGCCTGTTCGAATCTACAGTACTAAAAAAGGTATCTCTCTCTTCCTTATAAGCATTTGATAAGACATCGCCGCTTGAACAGTTGTTCTTGACACTCTCTGGCATCCAGGGAGTCTCCAAATATCATGAGAAATGTTTTCCATTTCGAAATTTTTTGATATGTCATTGCAATAACCACAAGAGGGGATTCTTATGCTGCAGCCAAAGCCTCCTTCCTGGCCAGAGTGTGTGAGCTACTGCCTTGATAAGTTGTGAAAAGTCCGCAAGCCATGACTGTTCGCAGTTCGCACTACTACACAAGTACAGCTATGACAGTCAACGACTTGAACTGGACTTCTTGGCAAGACCGTTCCAAGCAAGTTGCCTTTTCCCCCTGAGTTTAATCTCTGTACCCCCCCCCCCCCGGCTTCTAAAATAGCTTGGCCTGGCAGTTGGGGGATGTAACCGTAATTAAGAAGTCCGCCCGACCAAAGCGGAAAGTGAAAATCTTGACCAACCAACTGGCGCCAAAATCCGACGTGAAAAGCGATATTGGACCTTACAAAGATCTGTCTGCTTACCATGCCCCCAGAATCACGAGTTACCGAAAGAGCAGGATGTCGTTTATGGACACATGGACACAAGTGTCTCCATTATTCGGAGAGCATCAAGGCCAACAGCTGAGCTACTTGAGAGAAGGCCCTCAAGCACTTGAACTGTGCCTTGACCAATCAGAGAAAAAGGGGCGTTCAAGGCAACCCAATCAAGTGATATTTTATCTCAATGGGAGCACCATCACAAATAAGCTATTTTCTATCAAATTTCGAGGCTGTTTTACTAGATTGATCATTTCAATGTCACTGAGTACCCATTAATCTTGATACATGTGGAGATCGACTTCAAAAGCCAGGTTTTCGTAATCCTAATCGAACACTTGCCATATGTACTTTGTCAATTTTACGCCTTTCAACCCAAATCGAGACCACTCCTCCACCCCTCTTGGATTTGATGATGAGCTCAAAATGGTCTGAAAAAGGCAAAGCTAAAGATTGGGCGTTTCCCAAGTATTATGCAACAAGATGTGAGCCAATCTTACTTGACGAAATGTCAGACACCTTTCAAGACTTATTCAATCTGACATCCCCCTCGTATTGCATTGTTGCTTGTGGACGTCAAATAATTTGATACGATAACTTTCTAATCGACGGGATCATAAATTTGGCTACTGACCAATGCACTCGCACACAATGATCGCCAACGAATTAACGAGAAATTCCCACTGAAAGACGGTCTTTTTAAGATATCATTTACAACCACTAGTAGTCCACAGCTCTGAGCCATTCATTGCGATGGGAGGCATGAGAACGAGGAAAATTTCACTTCATGCAAATCCAGTAAAGCGCCCCTCCTGTTTGCAAGGGGATGATTTCGAATCCAACGTGTGGAATGAGAAATATTCGACGCACCAGATCCAAGACAATTTAAGTGCATTGCTCGAATCCATAATTCTGTCTTCAAAAATCACGTAAACGTTTTGTGTCAAATTGATTTAAATACAGTTGCTCTAAAAATAACTTGGGTCCATCATTCCAATGAAAATGGACTTTCCAAGCTTCAACAACCCTATTTTGGCGTTAAAGGTTCCTATTTAAAGCCTTGGCATTTCACAGCAAATACAACCAGGGTCTTCTAAACACCAAAAGTAGATATTTTAGCAATGAGAACGAATGTGGTCTTCGCTCCTTCGATCATTATGGGTTGAGCAAAACCACAACCAAATACTCAAAACAATCAACAAGCATTTTCTATGAGCTTAGTTACAAAACATAGAAAGCCTGTTGGTGACATTTATGTTTCCTGCCAAGGTAACAAATAACGCTTCGTGACCTCTTGATGGCTTCCAAACCTACCTATCCTGAGCAGTCAAAGGCATCTTTGCCATGTCATTGATTCATATCGCCTTTTTTTCTTAGAAAATCATGCCAAATCCTCTTCATCCCAACTTTTTGTCGGTGGTCTATCTACCTGCCTCCTAGGATCCTGCCAACAACAACAGCTGATTAGATCACATCCGGTCGGGAGTTTTTAATGGTAGGCTTTTGTCGTTTTGTCTTCTCCCGAGCATTGTCTGGCTCCAAGAGCAGAGCTACTATTGAAAGGCTTACATTGAACACGTTGGATGGCACAAAACTGGAAGAATCACTCTGGTATTGGAAGCTCTTAGCAATCGGTGGTCCGTGTCCCCCGGTGGCCTCGCCCGTGACCTCGAAGTAGTTTTGATCTCGTTGAGCGACCTCGGAGGTCAGAAGCGGCCAGCGCTGCATGACTGGCACACCTTGAGCATGGTCACATCACGTCACTGGTTCTTATTCCTTTCACACACTAACACCAACGAAACACCTCCTAGTAGGTACCAGATTCGGGAAGCAGAGAGGTCTATTGAACGAGCGATATCTTCCACTATTTAGCGACTTATGAGTTTGTGCTCCTCTGACGTTCCCCTGCTTACTGAAGCGTTCACGGGAATCGTCCACAGAGACAACCGACATCCGTCCACCCGCGCCATCTCTTCATCATCAACCTTCTGGTAGTCAGTCAGTCAGTATTGCTTGCAGCTTTTGCCACCAAACCAAGCCAAGCCATGCTGGATTGCATGGCATGGATTCCCCCCTCCCCTTTGCTTGGAGTGAGTGCAATGCCATAATCGACTCTTGTGGCCTAGCACTGTCGTAAATAACTCATTGGTTTGACAGGTAGATCAATTACGAAGTGAAGTTACTAAGATTTTGGTCGCGAAGAAAGCCCGCAATCTTCATACCAAACATAGCGAGGTTGCTTTGTGTGTGAACATATTTGATTGCTCTTTATAGACACGGAACGTAGAGAGCATTTGTTTACAAAACCTAGGCCATAACTGGCTTTTGGATACAATTTAATTCCTTTACATTTTAAAAGCAAATACGATAGTGAAGTTACTCTACTACTTGACAGCAGCACTCATTGAAGATTTTAAGATAAAAAAATAATCTGGGGTTAATCTGGATGAAATTGTTATAGGTTTGCTTGGAAAGGCAGGGAACATATGACACAAAATCCCAGCCAAACCAAAGCCATACCATTTTTTTGTACACATTTCAAATCCTATGATATTTTGATTAAAATATACATCATGTGAAGGACAACGAACCCTTAACAAACTGACAAAACATGTAGAGGTTGTTTGTCAGTACAGTTTTACTTGTGCAAGTGGACTATAGGAATGGCTCATTTGTACACCCAAGGGACAAACTTGAACTTAAGGGAAGGGTGTTTAAGCAAAATTGTCCATTTTTTGTGGTTCGGTATCTAGTCAGCTTACAATATTGTGCTATTGAGTGATGAGAAAACAAACATAAGTTTTAAGCAAAGAGCCGGTGTAAGAACAAAACATCTTTGTTACTTCATCTGCTCATCTAGCGTACCAATATGAAGTTCAAATGAGGGACCAGCCGTAACAAAGTCTCCTTGTGGGAAATTGAACAACATTTTGGGCCTAGGGATAGAGACAACCCACATTGGTGCAAAGGGTGGTACTTCATCTTTATTTGTGAGCATTTCTCACTGAACATGGCGCAATTATTCAAAGAGCTTAACAAAAATTCTGGACTCTTCTTTGCTGCTCCTGACTAATTTTCTTAAACCACATTAATCTAAAAATTTGAACAGTGACAGGATTTCCCGCTAAATCGGCCTGCCTTGGGTCAGAACAACTAATATAATATTTTCATAGAAAATAAACACAGTAGAGGGGGGCAACTTTGTCGGAACACCCTGTACAATGTCTTTGCTTTGGTTCAAACAATCTCACATTCAGTTGGAATGTTTCAGCGGGCTATCGATTTTGCAAACCTTTTTTTTGACAGTGTCTGGCAACAAAGGTAAATTGCAGGGCCCTCACTGAAGGGTTCCTTGACAGCGCCTTTGGTATGGTGACTGGACGGGCTCGTCCACGACGTGGGGAAAAAGGTGAGCTCTTGATCATATTTTTCGCACCCACCAGGCCCTTGCTCGATAGGGGAGTGAACACAACATGTGGATGGAGCCAATGAAGTGGTAACTGGTAACGCATTGGAGAAATACAAGAGATAAGAGCGAGAAGCGAGGCTTTTTTGAGCAAATTTTGGACGCTCTCAAGCACACTATCAAGCTGTAGTAAAGAGCAAAATTAACGCGAAGTTTTTTACCTCCAGACAACTTCCTAAAAAAATAGCAAAAAAATGCTGTTACAGCTCGATCTTAGTTATGGTAGAGTTCTTGAAACATGGTATTGGACATTTTAGAGAGTGAACAAATTCAACAGTTCACAAGGCCAGTGCACAGCTGATTTTAAAGTCAAATTGTATAATATATATATTAAGCCCCTAAAAACTAATCATAAAGCTAATATCAAGGGAGAGTTCAAACAAATTGATGTGCTTATCGTCTAAACTTGCAAATTGGTTGAGTTAGAGTTGTGATATCCACTAAGTTCCAGAGAGATTTGCCTTGAAAAGCATGGAAAACTCAGGTGAATGGACAAGACAATGTTTTGCTTGGTTGAAATCCATGTGAGCGAGTGGGCGTGTTCCCAGTCTTCCAAGTTCCAATCAGGGTTGGTTTTGCACAAAACTGGTTAACTCTGAGGAAGCCACAACTATTGTGGCGTTTTCAAAGAGGTAAGCATTATTGGAAAAATGAGTCAAGGTTCTAACTTCTTCTCTGTATTGGCTAAAAAATATTTCAGTATTGACTCTTTAAATAATAATCAATTGTCGAAATGCAACACTGGCAAACATGCCCTACTCCAGTTTATTAGCCATTACTAAACTAAATATCAGCAATACCAATGCCAAAATTTGGTGCATAAGGTTGAAAGAAATGTCATTTGACGTTGAATGCACAGATATTAAACAGAGCAAAGAGCTAATAAATACTATGACACTCGTTTGACAATGTTGCACATTATTTGGAATGAAAAACCCAAGAACTAAATTAATAAATATTTAAAGCTTGGCATAGCTTTTAAGAACTACAAAAACGCCCAAGATAATGTGTTACAGTCGGCAACTATGGTTTTGTTATTGAAAAATTAGTTTGCTTGGTCAAACAAGTCGTCGTTTGTCTTTCTCTTTTGAAGCACAGAGCTCTACACAGAGTTGCATCCTCCTCCCGGATTTTCGTTTGAAATGTTTGATGACGGAAAGTCACTCAAGGGTTGCGAAGTTTGACAACACGTGACTTTTGGTAATTGCCAGATATCGCTGCTTCACAGCTTGGTCAAGGTTCCTTCGCTCGCAAAGTACTACTCACTTACATTTCCCAACTTGCGATAACAGTGAAAAATATGCCAAATTAGCCGCTGAGAATGGAGACTCGTGTTCACTCAGCCGAAAACGTAGCGTTAGGTAACATGAGCTTTGTATTCGTTTTTGAGACGCAATACCTGTGGAATACACAATTCCACCTGATTTGTTAGGTTGTGGCCACTACCAGCTCCAAAATCTAATTTCTAATGCGTGAGAGATTTAAAAGAGCGCGTGATGTACAGTTGACACAACAATAGAACTAACAACGTTATTCAAGCACATGAGTCACATTATTCATGAAGACAAAAGCTGAGATTTTTTTTGACCAGCAATCGTTAGACAGCTGGTCTTTTAGGAAGCTCCATGGTCGACTGTGCATCCACTTCATGCAGAGTCAACCAGGCATGAACGACAATAATAATGTAAGGCCAGATCAAGAGTGGAATGCTCCGGAAAATTCGCTCAAACATGTTGATTCTTCTACTACTCTCTATAATTCCAGCCTAAAAAGTGCATACAGTGTGAATATTTTTTTTTGCATCTGGCACACAAGTTCAAATCACGGTCTTGGTCAAAGTTAGGTAACAAATCTCTCTCTATTCGCCTTTCATTCTACTATCAAAAATCTAGTCAAAAACAGTTTTGAAAAGTCATGAACTATGGTTGCAGAGTGGTAAAAAAACATATATTGAAGGCGTAGGTTTAAACCTAACTCATCACAAGACCATGATGAAAGCTTAAAAGATCCTAATCAAGAGCGACTATTCATCTCAATGAACTTGATCAACTAAAGTCTGCCTTGTCAATACCGCAACACTGAGCTTCACCTTCTTAGATCATGAAACTGACACCGTCACGAAGCATTTACTCTAAAATTACAAAAAAATGATGGCGCTGCCTTTGGTCACTACCTTGATGGTTTCAATGCAGTCCTCGAAACTTTCCAATCGAGATTCAGCATCACTGAACTCCAAGAGAGTGGATTCCAAGGAGGAATTGGCCGAGAACAATGGACTTCGATCCATAAGGGATGGTGAACACAAAGAACCTGGCCTTCCTGCGACATTCACTGGAAAGAACTGCTAATTAAAGGCTGTCCACTTCGTCGCAAGTGTTCAGTGATTGTTTCAGACTTTGAAAAAGGCCTCTTTACTCGTGTGGAGAGACCTTCACCTTTAAACGAACCAAGGCCATATCTCGATAGTAAGGGTAAACAAGTGTTTGCTCTATTTATGAGTCATTGAGATTCGACAAATAGCTTTTCAGAGGTTGGGTGGTTAATTTCAACTCAAAGTTCCGTGAACATGAAATTATATAAGGGACATCTTTGTGCTCAATTGTACATGTGTTGGCCTTAGAAAATGTTACACATCATTTTTTTTTCAGGAAAAGCGACGGCCCTGTATTTTATTTCGATTGCTTAGGTTTGGAATACAAACGCATTATGCATGCCCCTTTTTTGCTTTTCAAATGAGAAACTGTTATTGAATCATGGCTATTTTTAATAAATCTTTGACATCACAACATGTTACATATCACACCTCTTAGCGAAAAAATGCCGTTTCTTGGCAGAGATTGGCGAAGAAGACGTCAAAAAAATGAGAGGTTGAGGGATCAACTCGTCATACATTATTGCGTCCCTTCTTCAGGACTCTCACAACCTTGTATTTATTTAGGGTAGACAGTTTCCTCCTCGCGTCTTCAATTTCAAAGGGTATTGCCATCTACCGAGCAAAACTGTTTTCTTGGAAAGTGGCCTATTTAAAAAGCCGGTGGTGAGGCAACCTCATTTTGGGCGTTTTATGGAGGGAGCATCAGTCAAATATCACTTTGAGTAGTGAGCCAGTGGAATTTTCAACTTTCAAGTAAATCATGCTACATTGAATTATGGCACAACATGGTACCCCAGAGGGCGTGGGTTTGAATCTAGCCTTCGGAGACAAAATTACTCCCAGCCTGGTTATTTGATTGCAGAGCAAAAATCACAAGGGTGAAGTGGTCTCCGAAGACTATTGTTATTTCTGTTTGTGTTGATCCAATCTCTTACTTTTGTCTATATTGAAATTTCTCTCTTACCTGAATGGCGACAATGGATTTGGCTTGCTCATGGAAGAGTGATTGCACCGGAGGGGTCAATTTGAGGTCCAAACTGTGGTCGCCAGCATTGACCTCCATGATTTTCAAGATTTGAGCATTGACTAGCACACGACGATTGAGGAGAAAGCGGTAAGTAGAGACATCTGGCGGCTTTCGATGAGTGTCTGGGGAATTGCGGCATGATCAACATTGACGACTTCCCAACAGATGTGGTCCGCTAAACCAATGCAGAATATCGTATTGGAAATCAAGAGTTGGGGCAACTGCAACGCATCACCTGGAAAACAAAAGCAAAATTGTTTTAATCACCAATTTCAAGGTCTATTGTACATTGATGTTTCTCTGTCTCGAGTCCCTGTAATTTTGGAGTTGTCTCCAATCAACACCATGTTAGATACTACAGGGTAAATAAGCATCAAATCCATCAACAAAAACATATCTTTCAACTCAACTTTATTGCACAAAATGCAAAAGTTGGTCAATACGCCTTGCAGAGAAGGTATTTAATCCAATGAACTCGGAAAACATTACTGAAAGACAGTTCAGACGAACATATTTTTATTTTCAGCTTTTCAGCACTCTCTTTAAGCACATTTTCTGAGAATTGAGTGGATATTATCAAGATGTGTTCTGGAGTGAACTCTTTTCATGGGATTCTTATTATTGTGGTAGTTCACTGTAATTCTGTAATTTTTCAATACGAATTGCTTTTAAAGAACCATTCCAATAATGAATGCGTGTAAAAGAAGCTTGTTTTGTCCAAGGACAAATAGATGAAGGATACGCAATTATATCTTCCTTCATTTTGGCAAAGAGTCGCCAGAACGTATTTTAGAGTCACATGATCACTCGCAAATGACCAATTGAAACGGGCATTTTATGATCTTGGTAAATTTATCCAAAGAATGGAATCCCAAGGATTCAAACAGTTGTCACATTTTGCACGCATATCTTCATATTTGGCTGGCATCAAGAGGCTTATGTATAGTATGACGAAAAATTACTGCTTTGTACTTGGCCTATACCATCTCAATTACAACAATTAAACGTGTTGTTCTTGTTTCAAGGCGTGTAAATAATACCAGTAGAAACCAATCTTGTAAAGTACAAACATGGTAATGCAGTCAATGCGGAATTTGATCATGGTCATTGACTTCAAAACGATCATAAATGAAGATTAGGTAATGCTTTTAATTGTCTTTTAATTTCTTGGCAAGTCATAATTATTTTTATCGTTTCCTTCAATTCCGATTAACCTAATGTTATAGAATATTGGTAAATTATGAATTTATTTTTCCATGCCATAAAATAAGTACCGATTAATACACAGGATAATGTATCATATTAAGCAATGGTGAGATTGACTAGTTCGAAGATTGCAGAGTTCTTTCGTTTACGTAACTGTTCTTTTTGTACCCGAACATGTTTTCTCACCTGCACAAAACCTCTCTTTAAAAAAAAAAGTAAAGAGGAGCATTGCTATTTTTTAACTAACTCTTAAATTAGAGAATCCTGAATTATGTTGAAATGAACAATTCCCGTCAAATAGAACAATGAAAGTCATATTTCACATGACTTAGTAGTTATGATACTTCATTTGAGTCCACCCATCCAAAAAATGAATGATCCCTTTCTGCTTCCTTTGGTTGACCATGACACTTAACCAATTTTCGGTCAACTCATATGATTAACGAGATCGATCATTAACCTTGGACTAATTAGGTAAAATTCTGGAATGTTTAATACCTTGCGGCATTCTGAGACCATTATCCAAGGAGGAGGGTGCACTTGACAGAACAAGGGTCACATTTCCTGGGAGGAATTTTCTTGTTGGTACAGCAGATTAGTGGCCTTTCAATCTTAACCGCATTTATGGGCTAAATGAGCCACAAGTTAGGGTTTGATTGAAGGAACAAAATAAGTTCACGTTATTTAAAATAAATTCACTAATACAATTCCTTCCAATGGGCTGATAGAAATGCGATGTCTTATTTAAGTATAACCTGTATATTTTGGGGCTAAGTGTCATTCCTCAAATGAGGATTATAGTTCATAATAAAGGAATCCATTGGTACAAAAATTTTCTGCAAACGGCCATGGAAACGGAAACATATTCATTGCTTGGCGTTCATGGAACGCTAAATGTAGAGCTCTATGGAGAGATGTGCCACCCCCACTCCTTGCGGACACATCTGATTAGCTCAGTTTGGAAGTTTTAAAGACCAATTAAATTCTACTTCAATATTCTGGTTTCCTCAAAGCGTTGAAATGTCATTAACCTATTGGCTTCTTGAGTTAATATTTTTTTCAAGTCAAAAGTGAAATCAAAACAGTCTACATAGGGGCGCGTTTTATCTACTTAGAGCTCTACTCCCACCCATTGTGCTGGCTCATTCTCCAGCAGTTCCGCGATTAAATCTAGTCAATTGAATCGACGCTTGGTGGTTTGGACCTAAGGCGATTTAAACTTGAAATCAAATGTCTCGAAATTCGGCTCCCAAGGCCTCCTTGATCTGATTCAATGACTCCTCACGCTTTAACTAACCAAAGTCCTGCCTTGATCCTTGGAGCATTCCTGTTGATATGCTTGGCTTAGGTGGAGGGACACGAGCCCCTTGGTGGACTCCTTGGTCTCAGTGGTTAACCCGAGGAATCGCAGATATTTCACGGACCCAACCTGTGGACCCCAGTAGTCCATTACAGGGTCATTCTTGTGTTTATGGAAAAAAAAGATCACAGCCCAATGACTGGTTGAATATCAAGAAATCCACATCGTGAATTCAAAGTCATGGGAATATTAGACATGGCACCGAAGCCGTGGAAAGCGTAGCAAAAAGGCTTGATTCCTGACAAATGTAGTACAAGGATGCATGTGTGACTGCAAACTTCAGAAAGGCTTAGTTTAAATGACAAATAATGCATTGCTGTAACTGCAAACCATGACTCTGATACGGTTGGATGAAAATGAGCATCTCTTTTTTATTGTGTTGCATTGATCAATGAGATGGCGAGTGTGTTGTCAAAAACGACATTAAAACCTAAAAGAACCATTGGATCCATTGGCAAGAGTATATAAGACATTTTTTAATGTATAAATCTATATCATTCCTAAACCTGTGGCAATAAACAGGGACTGAAGGGGGTAAAATTTATCCCTAATTCGTTTTGTCTTTAGAAACTGTGTCAAGGAAATAATTCAGTTTCGAAAATTGGTTTCATAAAATGAAAGCTAACTCAGACACCAACATTGAACTTTCACTGAATTGTTATCATAAGAAAAGTTTTCATGAAAAAAAAAAAGCTTCAATTCGGAAAATGGATCCGTCGCAGACACACTCAAGTGTTAAAAAACAACCTTTTCCAACAATCACATTGAGGGCACATAAAACTACTTATTTCAAGTTCTAAGACAATTTTTGAACATTCAAATAATTAGTTTTACTTTTAATTTCGTAAAACAATAAAATGAATTTGGTTTTAAACACCTGAATATTTCGTTCCCTTAAGCCAGTCCCATTACTTTGAGCAATTTCAAAAGACCATTGACCCACAGCAACTCTAAAACTATCTAAAATGACTCTTTTTCACTTTCCAACATGTTGTAGGTTTCGTTGAGGTGCAACAAACCTGGAACTGCTGATTTAATGGGAGGCAATCCGATTCACTTTCACCACGGAAATAACGCCATTTACATGAACGTTTGGCTGATTTTGTTTTTTTTTGGCAAAGGTCTGCTTCAATTCAGGTAGGTAGGTGTCCCCTTATTTGGGTTTATGGGGCACGTCATTGACTAGAATTTTGATTGAAACCGAGGGTCGGTTTG
Organism: Tigriopus californicus; assembly: GCF_007210705.1. NCBI lineage: Eukaryota > Metazoa > Arthropoda > Copepoda > Harpacticoida > Harpacticidae > Tigriopus > Tigriopus californicus. The sequence continues at coordinate 2,347,950 of NC_081451.1, forward strand.
AAAATTAGTTGGGAGGAGCCCGGCAATTGGTTTTGCACAAGCGGCATTACATTACACCCAAAACACTGAGAGGTGGTGGGCTAATATGCCTGCCTTCATAAGGAAATGATCTTTTTGCGAGACACCTTCATACAAAAACTTGCACGATTTGGGTGTCATAAAAACCTCTCGGTTATTGGCTCCAATAATCGGGTTGTTTTTGATTGTCGAGAAGTGAGCCTCTCTCCTTACGAAGTCTCTATTTGGTCTATAAATTAAGTAAAACAAATATTCAAAGGTGGGCACTAAACGTCAGTAAAGTGTTTGTTTCATTTTTATTGCAACTTGAAATTGACTATTCGAATCATACTCGATGATTGTTGTTATTAAATCTGTGGTTTATGTCAAAACTTCAAACAACCAAATACGCTGCTCTAAATAGTAGCATGTTATCACACTTTTAAAAGAAATTTGATACAAAATGCAAAAAAGTTCTTCTGTTCAAAACAGAAATATTAAGAGCTAGCCTGAAATAAATTTTCCATTCAATCACGCTTTACTAGGGAAAAGCGATCCTTTCAGAGCACTATTGGTATGTTGTTTCAAAGCCTCCTACCAAGTAGCTCAGAGGTTATTACACGACATATGGCCATCTCCTTAAACTCGTCATCAATTGACAATCGGATGCCCACCTGTGGCGGGAGTTGCCTCCGTGCTCATCACGAGCAACAAAAACGAAGGTTTCTTTGCATAAGCTAGGATGACAAGAACTCCACCAAAGAGCCTGAAGAACCAACCATTTAAGGAATGACTTGTTGGAAGTGAACGTATCCGATTCCCATGCATAAAAACACACACACTCCCCATCAACCAATAATAGAGATGCTAATTTCGGTAATTAAGGCCTTCTCGGAGGGCAAATAACGTCGGATTACATTCCAACTGATGCTGCCACACGCGGAATTTCGGCTCGAGGCTCAGACATCTCAACCATATGTGGGACGTTCTCTTTCTCTCTCTTTCCGAATAGATTTATCAAAAATCATCTTCTCCCGCTCGGATCCGATTGTGAGAACGAATTTATGCAGCGAGAAAGTGAGCCTGAAATTGGGTCAAAAGGAGATGTATTCCATTCATTCCGCCAGAATTTGGATATAAACAAATTTTAACGTAGGTGGGTAGATTCAATCAAAGTCGATAGCGCGTTTCATTGTTTACTTGCGCTCTGACTTGCCCTCCTCAAATGAGTTTTAGGGAACCGATGTTTCCCAACAAACCCACTTGCATTTTTATAGTGGAAAATTTGACTCAAAACAACAAAATTCGTCACCTTGACCATTTGTCAAATAAATATCACAACGACATCTGGCGGGCAAGCGCTTGCTCAAAATTTAAACAGATCTCTACGGAACCACTAATCACAGCGACAACTTGTAACACGGTTTCTTTTTTCTGTTAGTAACCTATTACCCTTCAGCTTTTGTTTAGAAATGTTTTAGTTCTTGCCATCGCCAATTAGGCAAAGTAGCGCTGTTTTCCAACACTCGTGCGTTCTCAGACCCAGGGTCTCTACGTAGAATAAGCACCCATTATATAAAGTTACCTATCCATTCCATCAGGTGTATGAGGTTGTTAACGCTTCGAGGCTATTAAGTAGCAAGTGGTCACCAAAGTGATCATGGTGATGATCGGCGAGTAGAGCATGAATGCAGTTAGTTTCCCAGCACAATTTGCCCGGAAGACTCCAATGGTTGGGGCTAAAGTGGAATGTGGCGCCAGAGCATTCTCACGGGGAAAATTGCTCGCTCTTGCTTGGTCTATACATCTCTAGTTGGTTGGGAATGAGTTCCCGAAAGAGGAATGAAACCAATCTCCCACCAAATAACCCGAAGAGCCGTCTTCATTTGACTACAGTTACTTTGGATCAACATTGACTGAGGGTATCAGAAGGTCGCTCTGAGGAAAATGGGATACAGTGACAATTGCAACAATGACTTGGCCAGTTTCACTTGATATGAAAAATAGGGTTACATTCTAACTGTACAAGCGATTGCAATTTTGGACGATCATGGCGCAGTAACTCATTTCTAATTAGACTCTTTCCGACGGTGGGATTTGAACCCACACCCTCTGGGAAGCAGAAGGAATGAGCTTCTTCAGGGGGTCCTGGACGGTTCATAACAAATCAGTTTCAGCGATTTCCGCCAGAACTTACGCTCCTTTCAACAACCAAGTTGTTGTGGTTTAACGGGCTTTTACAATTTTAAACAAATTACCATTGACCATAACTTAAGGCCTATTTCTATTTGATTCATATCTCATGCACCTACCGAATCGCTAGCTTTAAGTAAATGTTAAAATTCCAAAAAACCGGGAGATCTGGCAGTAACGGGATTCGAACCTACGTCCACACAACAAATTTGTAAGCGTTTCGCTAATTTGGTATATCTTCCTGGGTAATTTGCCGGAAGGCAGATGGTAAAATAATGATGGTAAAGCAAGAAGATTTGGCTCTTATTTTACATCATTTTCAAATAGTGAGTCGAGAAACAAATGTGCCGAAATTCACTTTCAAATTGATCAGACTTTAATGCCTAAATCACATTCGTGTCGGAATGATTCACTGAGAGACTGACTAGCTTCATCATTGTCCTCTTGACAAGCAAATTCAAGGTAAACAATTACTCTTGTCGCAAATATCGTCGTTTCATTTATAAACTATTGTTCAAGCAATATATCTGTAACGATATTTCACACTTCATTAATATATCCATTAAAAAAAACATAAAACGGAGGGTCGAAAACGTGAATGAAGTTCAAATTTGAGCCAAATACAAGTTTCTCTCTGATAAACAAGGCCTTACTCGGTGGTCATTAGCGATTGAGTAATACCATTGCAATAAGTAATTAGCGTGGAATTCACTTCTAATGATGTTCAAGCGACGTCTGTGAGATCTAAAGGGCTTGTCTCATGCTAAGGTTGTCCAGGAATCCAACCCTTCGCAACATTGATCTTGTCGCCGTCCGTGACAAGGATCAATCTGGTGGTTTTGACATCTTCATGAAGAAATTCCAACGCAAGTTTCACAGCCACAAGCTCTTCCACTGAGACTAAAGCCTGTGGCAAAGTTGGCTTTAAATCTGATTCCAACTTGGAAAAGCGTGAATAGATAAACCATTTTGCAAGATATTTGGTATCAAGAGTCCAGAAGAGGCAGAGGTGGGGTCGAAAAGGTCACTAATATCGCTCCTTTGGCATCAATTACTCAATTACTACCACATCTCAAAGTTCAACATAGTTGACCCCTGTCTTGGAGGAAAAGAAAACGAAAAGGTTTTTGGAGGGTGGCTCCTTTGAGCAAAACTGAAAACATTTAGTCTTACGGGTAAGGTTAGACAACTTCATTCTTCTCTGACGATCTTTGAGAACTGACAATATTGATATGGTAAAAGAATCGATTCGCTTGGGCACTAAAATCCGTTGCGTGGTTCGAAAAAGGTGGCGTTCAGGGCAGAATACTGAGAAACACTACACTTGCTGAACATTTTGGGAGAAACCAAACCAAACTATCAATAAGCGAGCACTTATCAGAGCAAAACACTTTTAAAGACTGGAAGTCATTGTCGTGGAACGACGTTGTTCTAGTTTTGAGGCTGATGAGGAATTGCCCTATTTGGGCATGGCCATTGGCGGCTTTTATCGGAGATTTACCATTGTCTAGCGGTTCAATTTGAGGAAGTTGATTGTTGCTTGGACTAAAATGTCTGATAATTCTCATACAACAAGAACAACAACAGCAACAACAACCTTGAATAGCTAAATGGCAGTTGATTTATTCCAGATTACTCTCTTGTTTAATGATTGCTCAATTACATCATTTTTTTACCCTGGAATATGTCTCATCAATAAACATAATTAGGAACGGTTTACGCTCTGAGAACGCATTTTTCACAAGCGAGGTTGTTGTGCTGTTTTGTCTCCGGGTTCCTTGCATGGACATCAATTCTGGCTACCGAGTATCAGGATGAACTTCTAAACGTTTCATTTTCTTCTCTAGATTGATCTGCTTTGTGCAAAAGTCTCTGGATGGCGGATCAGTGAGACAGCCGTCACAATTCTTTGATGCATTTTGCATCGAGAATCTTCGCAATGCCAAGGCCAAAACAATCAATGACATATTCCAACTTGGCCATGGCCATTTCACTTTTGAAGAGATTGGAGCAGTCCGATAAAGTCACATTCGGACCCAAGACCCTCATCAAATGTCGCTTTGGTTACAATTTCATAAAAGAATATTAGGGAACTTTTATCCTTAAAAAACCCAGAAGCATCTCCAGTATTCCGGTCACATTTACGTTTGAACGCCCCTCGTTGATACTGGCGAATCTAACTAGCTCAAGGGTGACCAAAAACTGAGGAACAGTGGGGAGAGCAAATGACACCCGATTAAACTTTAAATGCCTTTGTGGAGGGAATTTCAGACGAGAGAAGGCGAAGAATAAGTCCTTGGTATCAGCCACAGACCGAAATGATGACATCAATGGATCTGAACCTTTCCTAATCGCCAACACGAAGCAGAGATCTTTTCATAGGATTAACTCAATGGAACGGTAATTGACTGCATGATTTGCGAGAAAAAAAGAAGGTGAGAATTATTAAGACCACTTTTTACGAAAGAACTTTCGATTTTCACACTCTTTTTTTTGTTCTTTCATTCAATCACAAAACTGCAGCCGTTCGATGTCTTCCATAAAGAGAAAGATGTGGAATCTACATTTGGCGGGTGGTTGGCGAATTGTGTTCTTTCAGAGCATAACTTTGCAAGTGTTTGTCAAGTCGAAAACTCCCAAAGCGAGTTCCATTGTCCAAATGAATGGCAAATTTAACCACATACAAAACTTTCAATCAGACTTTCCACCGTCTATGAATGAACTCCTACTACAGCCAGATCACAACTGAATCCCACGTTATCTCGGAATCTCGGAAGGGGTCCTTGGGCAAAAAACAAGGCTCTCTTATCTTGATAGTTTTAAAACATTGCAAAACCCATACAAATGTCTGTTTGTTAGTCGTATTAGTAATATGATCCCTTCAAAAAAAGATGTTCCATGAAAGCAATGGACTCAAGTATATCGGATCACGTGATGACTCACCCGGATCCTGGAATCCATGGTTGGGATGCCACATCAGCTTAAAAACCACGCAATTGTGACACTTATTAAAGCTATTCGGCCATACTATGATGATTGTAAGGCAATGAACTGCGACCCGCAGAGTGAGAGGAGGAGGAGGGGGGGAAGGGATTCTTTTTCCTACCTGGACAGAGAAAGCCATGAGATTCCAAAATCCGGAGGGAAAAACAATAATAGCACTCTTGAATTGAATCCAATGTACGACACACAGGAACTTCACACTATGAGGTTTTTGTTAACTTTTTTTTCACTCAGGCATTCTGATGCACTTTTTACCCCATGAAAGTGACCTTTGGAATGGCCAAATGGCTTTTAGTGTGTCTTCATGCCGTCCACAATGGATCCCAATGAGGATTGCCACAACAAGTGATGGTGATCTTCAGTGGAAGTCATGGCAAAAGTACTAGTCAAGCCACAGGAAGACAGAGCAAGAGACACCAACGATGAAGCTGTTGACGATGTATCTGTTCGTCCTGCACAGAGTACTACTACGAGGATCTAGGAGGCATGCAAGTGCTGCTGGAGCGTGTGTGTGTGAGTACTTCATATGCTTCACCGGCAGACTCACACATACGCTCAGTACTGTTTTGTATATACCTTCGTTCGCTCAGGGGGAGCAAGTAATAGTGGCAGTAGTAGGAATAGTATGAGCAGTGCGGGCGGTGCAGGAGATCCACAGAGGCGATCTCTGTAGTGTGGTGTGGTCATGACTTGGACTTGCACGACTCGGGGATCTTTTTTCTCATTTATTTCAAACGGGAAGTTTTCGTGACCAGAACCAAGCCCACGTTGGGACCCAATAGAGCAATGGAGATTGTTGCTAGACCGTCATTTTCTTTGTTATGCGTGATCTAGTATTTAGGGGTGAGAGAGACAACATCTTTGGCAGATAGGAAGCCAGGCTACAAGATGAATTTCTTAATGCTTTGCAATAAAAAAATGTAAATTAGCCAAGCAACCGAGAAAGTAGGGAAGAACACTTCACTTGAAACAGAGATCACCATTATTGATATGGTCAAAGTAGCAGTAGTAACATTTGAAAGATAACCACGCAACCTTTCACCTGAAATCTCAACCTCAAAGGGGGGCCTGGTCACTCGGGGATCAAGTTTGGACGGTCCCCTCTGTCTTTGTAAGTCAGATAACGTAACAACGGATCACCTTGTCCATTAGGTAGGTACATAAAGACTCACTCACCAGTGGGCGCCGCAAGCATGCATGAATTGGGCGCACGTTTCGATCCAGGAGCGCAAAAGGCGGAACGAACGAGCAACTTCGGTGCTGAAAGGATGGTGAATGGCTGATGGTTGATGGTTGATGGTTCTCACTTCTCCTTCAGTGGACCAGAGGGCGTCCATGGTTCCGATTACAGAGCTCTTTTCACGTCATGACTGTGCATGGCGTGGTGGCTGGTGGCAAGGGCTGGTTCTGGGCCCGTTTTCGGCTGGTTGAAGGTGAGCAAGGCGTGAATGGTTTTCATTGATTCTGCTCTAAATAAAGTAGAACATGTTCATGCGGCGACCAAAGGGGAGGGGAAAATTTCTCGTTTCAAGGAAGATGGGAGCGGAAACTAATGGTCTGAGGGAAAGACAGACGAGAAGACCTCTTGTTCTCTTACTTCCTTCAGTGGACAGTTATGCGCGTGCTTGTGGCCCATTAGCAACGGATATCAGTATCAGGTCCACAGTGATAAATGTTGACCAAAATGATTCTTGGGAAATAGGGGGGGATTACCAATTCCAGATAATTGTTCAATATGCTGCCGCTCCTTCCTTCCTAGACAATATTAGGTGATTGACGGTTCTTTTTCATAATTATGACCAATTTTAGTTGCATTGTTAACAGCTTAACAGCGGGGAAATGTAAAATTTCAAATCAATCTGCGACAGAGAAATTCCCCAAATGTACTAAAACATATTTATTTCACCATCATATAGAGAGCTCTGATGTTCACTTACAATTTAATCTGAATGAACATGAACTATGACCGTTTGGTCACCCTTATTCCAGAAATGGCAACATGAAGTTCGTGTCATTACATTTTTTTGCAGATGACGCAATTCACATATTTTACGAATTGAAGTTGTTTATTATCTCAAAAACAATATGAAATAGCTAAACACAAATTGGCAAGAGATCCAATTGAGATTGATTGTTGTCGAAAAAACATGAGACGCCTCACTTGAAAATGATCATCTTTCTGTACGTGTCCAATATAATATCCTAAAGGAAAAGATACTCAAGGTAGACTTTAAAAGGGTATTGCAGATGACATCCTTTTGTCATAACAAGGACACAAAGCTGTCTTTTGGAAGCTATACCTAAAGATATATTGAAGCAGTGTGCAATAAAGCATGCAACAATTTGATAAGAAATTCATTATTGGAGGCAATGAACATTGTTTCATACATGAAATAGAACTCAAATTTAGATTCCTCCATGTGGCACAAATAAATGGGTTAAATTGAGTATTCATGTGAATACTCATCCTCCAATGACAATGCAATTTTGTCGTTTGTCCAAAGGCGTCCGAAAAGAGTCTATGGTCTCAGGATTACTTGTGGCACTTTAAGATCCGATAGCCCAAGCACTCTGAGTAACAAGCATTCAAATTGGTACTCAGACGAAAAAACCCGTTCAATGACGTCACAACCAAAGAGCTCAAGACTGGTTCTACTTAAGAAGATGCTTTACCATGGAAGTCATGCTGATGATGGGATGCTTTGGATGCCGTACACACACAAACTTTATATTCAGTCATGATTGCAATGCTCTCCGAATAAATATCAATCCCTGTAGGGACAGTTGGCAACAACCTATTTTGGCAATAACTAAGATTATACAGTATTAGCATTGGCTTAATACAAAAAGTACATTGTTTTAGTCCTGCGTAAAAAGCAGGAGGTTCTGTTTTCGACAATGGTTGTTGTTGAAATGTACTATAACGATATAATGCTAACTTTTCTAAATCACTCCAACTTGAATCAAATGCCTTTGTGACAATGTAGATGTTGATTGGGGCTTTTAATTTGGTTTATGAGGTTGCCTATCTTTAACAGTTTTAATCGTACTCGTAGATATTATTGGTGGACAAAGCCGGTGATCTTAGTACCGTCATCGCAAGGCCTCTTCTCAAACTTAATCAGGTGTGTTAGAGCTGTGCCTTCTGTTTTCTTTACCCTCTCCTATTTTGACAATCCAGGTTTTAAACCTTCTACATATATGATTTCGATAACTAGCTCGCTAGAGGGCGAAAACTACATTCTATGACCATTCCGTGTTCCCAAAAGCTGCTGCTACAATGTAAACTTTTTAGGCCTATTCCAATTAGTTTTGACGCGTCTTTTTGGGTTGTTTTCAAGACAACTATATGATAGATAAACCCTCACAATTTTAGATAAAAAACAAGTCTGTAATGGAAGATGCTACCATGAAAAGCATCAAAAGATTTTAAATGGCTTGAACAGCGCTTTCTGGCTCTCTAGGTTCAGACAAACAACTCAAAATAGGTCAGAGCAAAGTAAGATATGTTGGCATTTTAACCCATTTTTCATGCGGAGAATGGCAGCTCAGTTATACTTAGGATCTGTGGAAGACAATACGATAGGAAAAAGGTGCTCAAATTTTTATAGACTTTAATTACACCAAATATACAAAGAATCTAAGGAGAACTGAAACCATGCTGTTAGTCAATAAATCAATAAATATTGAACTTGAAATACTTCATTTGAATTCTTAATCAATCAATCGTAGGTGCTTTTCCTGACGGCAAAAAACAAACTACTTTTGGCATTTGCTCACGAACTTCTAGAAATATGAACTGCGAACGAGTTTCCAATAACTCTCAGCCATTTTTCGAATAAAAGTATTAAAATAAGAAACATAGATACCTTCAATTGAAGGCAAGCAATTTTTTATACTATTTTTCTGTAAAGTGGTTCTTTTAAAAGTTATGTTGCTAAAAGCTTATGTAGCTGACCAAGAGCAGGCTGAAAATTCGAATTTTATGTAGTGTTTACTACACAACTTTGAACATGTTTCCTGAGTTCCTGCAGCATTGTTTTGGCCTTAAATTTGGCCAAGTTCATCTATTCAACAAGATCTTGGGGTCGTATCAAGCGCTTATTTGGAATAAGTGGACAGTTTAGGCGAATGTTTGCTTCCGTTCGAAGTCCACATCTTTTGAAGTCCATGATTTGCTTGGCATTGGGACATAGAAGTAGTAGGATAAGATGACATTGTGACCATTTCTTAGGAAGTCACTTGAGCTTTTGGGGCTTAATAGCTCTTTGTTAAGAGATTAAATTACAGTTTCAAGTCATTCATCCTTGAAGAAAATTTTTAATTTTGCATTGCACTTTCATAAAGTGCCACATTTTCAATCATTAACATACATACAAACTACTCTGAAGCTTGAAAAAGCTCTCTTCAGGCTCATTTTTGTTGATTTTAAGTTTTCTGTTTTTTTAAATATTCTATCGAAACCGTTGGAAAGTTTTTGTCTAATATCATGAATTGTGTTTTGCTTTGTTATTGCCTTTCCTGTATTTCGAAGTAGGCAAAAGACCTCCCAAAAATGGCAATGACACATCTGTCAGCCGCTACAATAGTACAAACTCTTTTTTTAGGGGGCAATTCTATTTAATATACCCCTTTTTTATTGTTTTAAGCAGGTGTTGATTCTTGAGAAAAGATAAACGTAAGTTGAGCAAAACTAGTTTAGAATCAGTTAACATTGACTTATAGTTCTAACACTACGCTTTCCCGAGTAAAACTCTGTGGGAAATGATGATCACTCAAGTCGTTGTTCACTATCAAGCAAACGTAAATGATTTTATGGTAAATTGATATACCACGTGCGCCATATTATCGTCTACTTTTGTTTGTGGCGCCAATAACAGAGTCAATGGGAGATCTGCCTAGTGATGGGATCAAATCAAATTTCAAATTCAAAGTTGCCAGAAAACGTGGATAGCAAAAGCATGCGGTTATTGCATCGCAAAGTAAACGCTTAGGTTTGAGCACAAAGGTAACCCTGGTTTGACGGAAGAAAAATCAGGATTACTTTTTGAGGCTGACTAATGGGTTTCGGAGATTCCATCAGTAATGTCATAGGCCATTAAAGATGTAAGTTGGCAGCCCTGGTCACAACCTCCCGTGATTACTAATTTGATCCCCATCACTAGGTCTGCCTAATTTTCTAATTTCGATGTGGGTTGCATGTGATTACTACCAACAGTTTTCGAGCATATTGCTGGTCTGAATTTATAAATAGGCAAACAGCCTTTTAAATAGGGAATAACTGTGAAAAAGGTTGTGGCCAAGCTTGACAAAGGTGAGACCGTCATCAACATTACCATACCAATGGTTTTGGCATCCGCCGCACCACGGTTTACAGCATAAATAAGCAAGATTCCGCCCCTAGGCCTAGGGTATTCTCAACGGCCAGGTCTACCTTGAACAAAGCTTGGGCTCCAGGCAATTCTGGCCGGAATTGGTTTGACCTCCACACAGCCTCAGCCTAAATCTCTTGGATTTCAACTATGGATTGTGAGCAAGCTGAAGGCGTCAGTTGGTGAGGCCTGGGCCGCCATGGAAAATGGGTACATAAAGAAAAATTTCGCCAACTTTATCCCCAGGCTCAAGCTCTACATGGACGTCAAAGGCCGAGCATTTGGGTAACATAAGTCTGAGATATATGCCTTCGAACTTTAATCTTGTGTATTAAGCTCTCTGACTCATTAGTCATTACAAATGAGTTCTACTGCATTAAGTCCATTGAAATTAATTTGTAGATGATATTATGGTGCACCCGGTATAGATGTCATAAATGTTAACAATTTACCCTTGTAGAATTTGAAAGGTCGCCCAAAAGTGTCGTTGGTGTATTTCATTTGGGACCGAAATTGTTCATTAGATAGCGCCTTGAGAAAGCACGACCTCATAGGACATAATATCAAACTTCTACTCTTGTGTCTTTGTCAGGCACCAGATTCAATTCAATTCATTAGTTGTCTGATTTATTCTCTATCCTGTACAGTATTCGTATCTATATAATCAAATGTTCATATTATCATCAAGCGTTTAACCTATAAGGGCCCATATTTGCAACGTCACACGGCCCAAAGAAAACGGGAAGAGGCACGTAAGATTGCTACATAAACTGCTCTCGCCTGGCCTTGAAAGCAATTTCTTTTCCGGACATTATGTGACCCGAGGACACTAATTGAAAATAAGATTTTGATAAAATTAGTCAAAAACAACACAAACGCATTATAATTCAATAAGAAGGAATTGGCCCAATCGGCCCTTTATTTGGTAAAGGCTGAATGACACAGCGCCCTCTGGAGTGCAGAACGTAAAACATATTTCGTGCAACGTAAGGGGGCTATTGATCGTTTCATACTTGTGGAAAATCGAATATTTCATATTACAGACCTTTGAGCAAAAGCGACGACGGCTGTCCCTTTGTTCTGAATCCATTTCGCATTTCTTTTAGAGGTTTCGAGATAAACAACGCATAGGGAACCGTTGGATCGCGACATCTTACAATTATTTTTACCTCCTTGTAACGGAATTGGCGACGATTGATAAAACGTCAAGAATGAAAAATTAATGGAGTGCAATGTTTATCATTCGAGGGTTGGCGTAGAGGGCTCTGGAATTTCCAAGAATGGAACAGAAAGCTCTGGAACTTTGAAGTGTCTTCTGTTGCAATGCTGGACTTGAAGGTCCAATGAAAACCATGGTGACCAATTTAGTTGGATGTGTTCTTTCCCAGAAGCCTCAATCACCAAATAAAGCTTCGGAACAACCAGATTTGAGATGAGTTGATTTAAGATGGTGGGTAAAAGGTTGCTCAAGGGTTTATGGTTAAGCAATGTTTCCTGAATTGTAAGGTCTCCTAATCCTTTCAATTCCATGGTGTCAAAGAGTAAATTGAGGTGTTGGAAATTCGAAAACCTAAATTTACACTTGCAGGATAATACAATGAGGAATGACCTTTAAAGGTTGGGTGATTCCATTTTTTACTCACCGCGGGGAGATAAAATAGTGTCGCAGGGCCGTTGGGGCACTCTCAGGCGGCTTGGACTATCTTTGCCGTTACATGTATTTTTTTCCTTTTTTAGCACGACCATGGCCTTAATCATGAATGTCATAGTTTTGAACCAAAGAATGAACTCTTTGGCACATTCAAAAAATATCAAACACTCGCCCATGAGCCAAATATCTGCTTTTTAAGTTTATGTTGTTAAATCTACTGGCCGGCTCGTCTGTGGCTCGTAGTATCACAGCGGCAAAGCCAAACTCACTCTGATAATCAGTCCCGTCGATTTCACACGTTTATCCAACTTGACGCTCATATTTTTTTCAAGCAAGTAATAAATACTTTTTTGGATGATCGAAACTCTATTTTCAACTCTTTGTTGCCGAAAGTGCTTACCATAACACCAAAGCACAAAATTAAAGGAAGAAGTGCTTACTGAACCCTGAATCGTAAATGATACCGGATGTATCCCATACCATACTTCTTTCTCCAATGTGGCAACTATTTTGGTAACACTCTCCAATAGGCCATATGAAGCTGGGAAATTCAAGGAAGAACACGGCATCCTGATTTGGATGCTTTAGGCACTTAGGCAAATAGTACTACCAACTTGCACCATGACCCAATCGAATTTTCAACTATTGAGTGAAGTTGTACTACAAAACTCAAAAGATGCCATTTTTTTGGTGCAGTTCTGTCACTGAATCAATATCCTGGCTCAGCATGAGTATAGTTTTTTTTTCAACAAGTTGGCAAAACTAAATAAATGGAAAATTGAATGTATACATGATGCACGTTGGCTAGGCATGATAGGATGACGTAGCCTGATTGTTTTGCTTGTACTTGTAAAGGGATATAAAATTTATTCAACCGGTCACCCTTGCTCGAAGAGAGCATTCGCAAGCTGAAGTTTCTCTTACCAAGCCACAAGGCAGAGAGAAGAGGAAGAATAACTCTAGCCCATTGAAAAGAAAGTAAAGAAGAACGATGACGAGTGTGCTGACCCACTCTGATCAATCAGGCTACCCAGGGCGATAAAAGCATTGCTGTCGCACTACTGAATTCTTGTTTAGTTAGTCAGAAGATGCACATAGGCTTGACCGGAAAAAAAATCATTCATGGTAGTCGTGATTTGCAGTCTACTGTAACAGACAATTTAACCATATCATTACGGCCCTTGCTTTTTAACAATGCAAGTCAAGCCGAATTGTAATGTAACGGCTCTACAATCAGAAACCACAACCAAAAAGCCTCTCGATTGTCAGCTGTCCTTCCGAAAAACTGGTCTACATGGCTTGCTCGCAGTCCGTACTCTTGGTGTATGTTTTGTGATTCCTCTTAATCCATGACTCACTCAAACAGAAAGTAACGTCAGATCAAATTGTGCCATCGGAACAAGACCATTTTTGGCCTCAATTTACCCTCGAATCCTCGAAAGAAAGTGAGTGAACAGTGTAGAGATTCCTTCGAAGAACCTGTTGACCTCTTTGAAGACTTGATCCCTTAAGGAAACCCAAGTGGTAAGGTTCGAATTATTGGATATGGACAAGCTATCACGTGACCTGAGACGCAATTTCTCTTGGATTCTTGCTGACAAGTTGTGCAACTAGAAACATATGCATGTAATTTTAATACACTCTAATGTCATCCGTTTTACTGAATCGGGTTGGAAACAAAAGATTGAAACTGGCATGGGCGCAGATTGCTTGTATTTATTATTGTTTATTTTGTACCGGGTGGGCGGAAATGTTTACCACGTATCAATGTTATTTCTTATCTTTCATTTCTTATCAAACTGTCAAACTCGTGGATTTTCTTCATGAAGAAGAGGACTAACTTTCTGAAATTATGTTACAATTTTTTTTTATCTTTCCCTAAGAATTGGAATGATTTTGAAATTAGTGATGTAGAATGTGAGTGGAAAGCAAAGTTTGAACAAGACCCTTAGAAGAGATTATCCATTTGCAAACCGCTTTGTTGTTATGTTTGAATTGGCCAAGAAGTGTTCACATCTTCATGAAACTCCTGAATAGTTCCAACAAAGTTGCCATCAAATTTTCCATTTCTCTGATCCATTTTCTTTCAAAAGCCTTTTCATTCAAATTGCAATAGTCTATACTTTTAGATGGCCAACATGACACATTCTTTAAAAACAGCTATTCAGCTTAAGAAAAATGGTAAGAAATGCTGAAAAGGACGATCAATCCCGCAAAGGTTACGCACTTTAAAAATGAAATTAATATTAGTTTTTTCGAAATTATTTATCAACAAATGGCGAATGTTTTTATTCAATTTTTTTTGCGCATATATGGCTTCAAGGTGAATAGAAACCACGATAATGTGGCCGCGATGGCTGTTTTCTGATGGTGCTTTTGAATTACAGAGAGTGGCTGGTTAAATCCAAAGAGACAAGGAAGCCAAAGAAGTAAAGGATCTCTCCACCCCCCACCCCTTTTCCAGGCTAGCTTTCGCCCTTAGGACCCTCGTGTCTAAATCAGTACATAAATCCAAAAAAGAATCCAACAACTTGTTAAATGCATCAATGGCAAAGGTCTAATGCTTAAACAAATGAAAGCATATGTAAGCTGAACATTCCTTGATCACCCTGATTGGCATTGAATGCCAAGTTTGTTCGAAATGATGCCAAATTTGTAATTTGAAACGTGCCATTTTTCAAGAAACCGGCTTGAAAACGTCTATTGCCACTGTGGTCATGGGCAGGGCTGGCCAAAACCCTGTTGGATAAAACCCCACCCATGGGCCTTTTTTACGGGCAAATGTTTCTCAATTATTTCCTTCATCCTCCCATGACCTTCGTGTTTCTTTGGCTGTAATTGGATTAATAATAGACTTGGAAGAGCAATGTCTCAATTTCATAAACTGAAATGTAGAGATACTTAATGTGTTCAGTATTGGGTAAACGTTATTCTCCACCGATTAGTTGGTGGTGCTACTTTTTTAAACTTAACCTAACCTTATCTAACCTAACCTAACCTAACCCAAACTAACCTAACACGATATTAATAGCCTTTAAAGTCTCTCTCCAAACCTTTCTAACAATCTGTCACAAATTTAAAAATCAGCACCGCCAACTAATCGGTGGAGTATAACGTTTATCTCAGTATTGTTGTTCATTCCTTAATTTGACTTGGTTGCAGGGCTTGAGTAATGGCGTTATTTGTAACACGTTGGTTTCTGAGTAACGGTACAGGTAACGTGTTTCAAATTTTGCAAAAGAAACGGTAGCAGTAACAGAACGGGTTTTTAGCCCTCCCATTACCGTTTTCCATGCACGGGAAAGAGAAAATAGAGGAAGGTTTCCTGTCCGATTTTTAAAAAGTTCCGTCTCAAATACAACGGATTTGCAAAACTTTTGAACTTCTTTGGCTGAAGCATTGGTTTCAAATCAACAGGGATAATTTATTAAAAACATTAACTTCAACTTGTGAACGTCACGAGCATGCCCCCGCCCCCATGGGATTAACGCATTTGTTGTCTACCCTGGTCACGAGACAAATTACCACCATTCATTTTACCCCAAATGAGTTTCTGAATCTGAGTTTTTGATCAAGCAGAACATGGTTCGTTGTATTGACCTTTACTAGCGAAAATGGACTGGGAATTCCCTTATTAAGCCTTGGAAATGCATTCAAAAAATTAGTGTGGTATTATTGGATTTTTCTAATACTCATAGCTTCACAAGAACTAATCTCCTGTGTAATCCAGTGTGTTTATTTGGTTGGCATGTGTAACTACAACTGAAACATGTACAATAATTTCTATGTTCCCCTAAATATCACTAATTCATTTAAATGATTAAAAGATTCTCAAATTTTATATGCCTTTTCCTTTCTTTCTCTTACCCGGTTTTCTTTCGTAATGTCACTGACATGATCAAGAATTGCAAGAAGTTATAACAAAAATGAGCTTTTTGTGATGCTTTTCATTTTCCCACTGCTTAGGTGATTGACTGGACATGAATCCAGGATACCAACAACAGCCTCCCCCTTACCCAACGAATGATGGGGGTGGATACATGCCACAGCCGGGATATCCTCCTCCAGGAGGATATCCACCTCAAGGGGGCTTCCCTCCACAAGCATCAGGATATCAACAGCCCCAATCCCAGGTAAGCACTGAATTATCCGAGGGTCAAAGAATGCCCTGAGATCAGTGTTTAGCAGCAACTCGTGGGTTTTGTTTGTTTTATTTGGTTCTCTAGGGAAATTATTGGGATGCAGGCCAAAATCCAGGATATTACGGAGCCACTCCTCCAGCCCAACCTCAACAGGTGAAAGCTTTTCTTTGCTAGGAGGTGGTTTGGTATTTCCTGTCCTTAGATTGCTGGTAAAAGTACCCTGACGCATGTTCTCAAATAAAGCTTTATTGGCGTTGGCATGTTCAGACCAAAGCGCGGAATTATGAAGGGGTGACATTCTCTTTGCCATTTTAGCCTGATTCACCCATTTATGTTAGCTCCAGTCCCTATTAGATATAGTCCTTTTCATTCTCATCTCCCTCCTCTTGTTGTGGACGAACACACAGAGAAATACAAGAATACCCTCTAAGATGCCTGACTTTATCAAGGTATTTTTTGCTGAACTACTTATTGCTGGTCTATTCTAACCAGG
>NC_081451.1:2364851-2367128 GCF_007210705.1 Tigriopus californicus
TTAATATTGTATACTTGCAACATACAAATGACTTTCATCATCATCTTTTTCCATTACATTGTGTTAAAAAGCGAATGGTAAGTCTAGAAAAAGGGTTTTTTTTTAAGTTAGTAACCAAAAACATGTGAAACTTTGCTTTTCTTAGTATTATTTTGGCGGAAATGAATGATAGCAAATGTGTTGGCTCGTTATCAATGATAGAGTATACAACCTCTTATAAAATGAATTCATGTCGTAATTATTCGGAATTTTATCCAAAAAGAATTTGAAATGTCTCCCAGAAAATCTGATGATTTATTCAGTGTGTACCATTACTTAGGCAATAGATTGTTCATTTCATAACCTCTTGATAAAGTCTGGCATCTTAGAGCGTGTTCTCTCATTTCTACGTTTGTTTGTCCGCACCTTGACAAAGCAGAGGGAGCTTCCTCCGCTTAATGAAGGACAAGGACCAAAAAATAAGACACCAGCCAAAATCTCCATAGCTTACAGGTGTTGCGTTTTTTGCGCCTATTTTATAGGGGAAAAGTGTGACGGGTGCTTAGAGCTATTTCCTGAAGTCTTACTCTTTTAGCAAACCCGCCGGAAAATGTACGGAAAATGTGTTTTGTGTGTTTGTCGTTTTTTTCCGCCATTCATCTGGAGACACTATCAGTGGTTTACTTGTTTTGAACTCAGATTTTTTACGCGCGGCCGATCCACAGACCATATAATGACTAGACCTCGCATGGTTCGGGGAAAAATGCGAACACTTATGTCCATCAGCTGGTACATAAATTTTGGTGAACAGTGACTCATGCTTTTTCATCGGCCAGCGTGCCCGGATTCTGAGTGAGTTTGTCACTGATTGCGTTAGTTGGAAGACCCAGCGATTGTAGGTCATCTCTGGATTCAGAGACGCGTGAGGTTTGACAAGCTGACAAGCCACTTCAAAAATGTAAACGATCAGTAGAACTAAAAAGTTTCCAAACAGATTTTGAACTGATCCGCTGAATAAAAAAAAGAGTGCTATCAGGACAAGGATCATCGAATGTTTTCTTCATGGGAACTGTCAAATTTTACTAGAAGACAAGCTGATTCATGGATATGGCATTTTAGATTATTCCTACAATTTTGCTACTTTCTAAATCTTTTCTGAACCCATTTTTCCATAAGATTAGATTGCCATAATATTTTATTATCTTATTCAGATTAACATTATCACATGTGAGCTTCCTGAGTCTATCATGAAACAAGTCCCTTGTACTTAACAATGTTATTTGTTGAAAAGGGTTGCACTTTTATTTTTGAAGTGTTTTAGTCCAACTTGAGACTTGCAGCATGTCAACTACATTTTGTTAAGAAATACCACACTAATGCAATTCTAATGACAAAAGACACTCTTAACCCTGTGGAAAGAGTTGTTTAAATCCATGATGGATCAAATGTATCATAAATCATTCAAAGCTTTAACCTAATATGCAATGCAAACGTGTGACCTCCTTCCAGAAGCAAATGACTCCCTGTTGGGAAGGTTTTTAAACAAAGCCCATGTTCATTGACAATTGGCAGTCAGTCAGATGGGTCGAATTTGATGACGTATATTCAACCTTGCGTATATATCCCTAGAGCATCTATAGTCGTTAGGACTGATCAGGCAGTCACCCTCCTCATTTTGTTGTTGACACAAAATCCATTTTCCTCAGCACTGTGGTCAGGCCAATGCAACATCTAGTCTTTATATGATCTGTGGACATGTCACTCTAGCGACAGTAAACGTCAGATGGCGTTACTTGTTAATCCAGCGCTTTGGTCTAGACATGGAGTACTGGCTCTAGACTAGGGTAAAGATGCTTAATACAGAAAGATCAGCAGAGGTCAGCTGATTTTCCTTCTCTCTGATTAGAGATTAGATTCTCTCGGGTCCGTTATTCTTATTGGTCAAGGGTTTTCAAGGGTTGCCGTTATGGATGGCTCTCCTAAACAAAATGCACCATCGCTCGTTCAGTTGAAGTAAAATTGGGAACCCTGCTAAGAGATTCCAGCGTGAGAACTGTTTTGATTTTGACGTTTGACTCTTCGAATCTGGGACAAGCAAACAAATCAAAATAATTATCACGCTGAAGTAGCTTAGTAGGGCTCCGAATTATACAAATCATATTTTCTCGAAGGTTTTTTGAGTCATCCAACCATTTTGAAAATAAAAAATAAGAATTCCATGTCCTTTGCATCAATGAGCGCTTGCCATACAAATGTCTTGAATCTTGTCAACTCCATAATTAATGGTGGTTTTGTTTA
>NC_081451.1:2367179-2370750 GCF_007210705.1 Tigriopus californicus
TAAAAAACAATCTTTCACTCAATCTGCTGGAAATAAAATCTTGGCAAAGCAGTATGCCACTGATATCCTGAGTTTTGTTTGTCATAGTAGTTGCCTAGTTCACCAGCGTTCTCTCTCACTGATATTTTATTTCGTGTCGGAACATTCATCCCAATTCCACACAACCTCAACATGTTTGCTCCTAAAACTTGTTTATGCGTGTCTTTTTTGCCTAGGGTCCCTCTGGATTTGGTGGTATGATGGGAGCACACGCAGGAATGTCTAATATGATGCGAAATGTGACTGGAGGTTATGACTCAGATGCAGAAGGTGGTAATGCCGGAAACATGGCTAGCTTTGCCGACAAAGCCGTAAGTCTGCAAAAAATATATATTTTCTCGTGAATATTTCATTGCAATTTTCTCATCTCTATTGTAGGTTCGGCGGGGCTTTATCCGAAAGGTGTATGGCATCTTGTCTATTCAACTTATGATCACTTGTGCGATAATCGCCATTTTTGTATTTGTGGACTCGTTGCGAATTTTTGCAATCCAAAACAGAAGTTTATATTGGGTAGCCTTTGGACTCACAATGGTAAGGGAGGGCACTAATTTTAAGTCATTGATCTCTTCTATGCCTTTTTGAAGTGTATTGCCTCAGGTTGAGATAGATTGTCCCTGTGTGAAGAAATGATGCACCACCAACTTATTCAGTGCTTGTCTTAGTATGACAAATAATTTCAGATTGTACTAGTTGAACAAAGAGCATATGCGTAAGTCTACATTCGCCCTGAGACAGCTTTTATAATATTGTTATTCAACGTTTCTCTATAGGTGTGTATGATTGCCATGGCTTGTTGCGAAAGTGTCAGACGAAAGGCCCCAACCAACTTTATATTTCTTGGGATTTTCACTAGTAAGTGATCCACCAATTACTAATTTACATGCGCCCTCAGGATGATCTTTGTTCATCATCTCGCTCCTTCCAGTTTGTGAGGGGTTCATGATGGGGACCTTGGCGGCCCATTTCCAAGCGGATGCCGTTCTCATTGCGGCTGGAATCTGCGCCGTGGTCACGTTAGCCTTGACCATCTTCGCTTTCCAAACCAAATACGATTTCACCACTTGCGGGGGAATGCTTTGCGGATTGACCGTCATCCTCATGTTGGCCGGTATTCTGATGATTTTCATGCCACACAACAAGTAAGTGTGACAATTCAATAATAACATCTATGCGTGGCAGTACTCCTGCAGACAACCTTCAGTTCTGACGCTTTCAGGAGGATCTTTCTTTGTTTTGAACCATGGGTCCTTTAAGTAGGATTTGACTGATGAGCAGGGCTGTTCAAGTAATGTAAATAAAATGGGCAAAAAGTGCAATTAAAAAATGCAACAAAAAGAGCAAATTTAAGCAGATCTTGCCAGTTTAATTTGCACTTTTTACATGAGCTAGTTGCAAAAATAATGAAACAACAAAACGCCATGGTAAGCTAAATTCAACAGGATGTCTATAAAGGGTGTCTATAAGCACTCTACTCTGCTGAATGATTGTAGCAAACTTTATTTCTTTCTGAAAGTGTGCCACGCAGCCTAAGCCAAAAACATTATAGCATTCTAGGTTACTAAATAAACTCTTAATTTTGAATGTGCTTTTTAACAAAAACCACTTGCGTCATGGCAATTCGTGCATCAATTGCGTGGCGCTTCAAGTATGCATACCACATGTACGGAAAAATACCTTTTTATCACGAGATACATTGGTCATGTACTGAACAAAGCGAAGTATTTGGAGCAATTTGCTTTTGATAGACACAATTTTGAATGGTTGTGTTGTCTAAAAAGCAAGAAAGTCACGCCATTTAGATCCAAAAAGGCAAAAAAACGAAACGTGGAGAAATGGCAGACAAAAATTGATTTTTTAATTTTTTTTCCCTTCAAAATTCAAAAAAGAATGAAAAGCGTCAGTTTTTGAGCCAATAATGCAACAAAATGCAAAATACCCGAAATAATGCAAATAGATTGGAAAAAGTGAAAAATGATGCATTTGCATTTTTCGGACAGCCCTGCTGATGAGTCTTAGTATTTTTTTTGAGAGGTCACTGGCCTTCTCGTCAAAACAGTGAAAGAAAAAAAAACCAAAAAATGTGGTCGTTTCAAACTGCCTAATCATGGCATATTCAAGATAGAACAATTCCTTTTTCTCACCCCTGTTTGTTCGGTTTTTGATGCCCTCGGCTGGTTGAATTGGCCATCAACTACTCGAATCTCCTTGGACATGCAATTGGCTTGCAATGCTGGGTCGGAGTAATTCTGAGCTTTTTCAGAATATGTGAAAACAAAAAGTGAGAAATAGAGATCGCTGGAATTAGAAGCCAGTCACGTTTATAAAGTTTACGATGATGTATTTAATCTTAGAGATGCCATTTTTGAATGGCATCTCTAAGATTAAATACATCTCTCAAAACAGAATTTGAAGGGCCAAATGCACATGATAGTTTTTCCTTTGAATGGAGGTCGGAAAAAATTGGTACTAGTTACTAAGAAATAATTCTTGTCTTGTTTTGCAGATGGGCTATGATTGGTTATGGATCGGCTGGAGCACTCATCTTCTCTATGTACATCGTGTATGATACCCAACTGATGATGGGTGGGTCCCACAAGTATTCGATCGATCCGGAAGAGTATATTTTCGCCGCTCTCAACCTCTACTTGGACATCATCAACTTGTTCATGTACATTCTCATGATCATTGGAGGATCTAGAAGCGATTGAAGTGGTAAACAAGGGCCTCCGGATCATCAATGTGGTGGCTAATGACCCCAAATCTCAAGTGTTTCTGCAAGATTACCGTGTTTTCTACACCCTCCAAAACCAGTCCAATTTCAAACCTCTTTTTTGTCCTATTGGCTTTGCTTCCCTTTGAAGACGTGTAGACGTGTTAAATCTTTCGAGAGTTCTTTGTCAAACAACCAAATAAGTTTAAGTAAGGATATTTTGAAAATAAAATCCAAAAAGAGTTCGGAATAGTCGTATATTTGAATTTAGGGACTGTTTGAGAATCCCCGAATCGTCACAATGAGGAATGATATTTAAAGGTTAGGTGATTACATTTTTTACTTACCGTGGGGAGATAAAGTAGTGTCACAGGCCCGTTCGGGCACTTGGACTATCTTGAGCCGTTACATGTATTTTTTCCTTTTTAAGCAAGACATGGCCTCTGTCATGAATAGGGCAGGTAAAAACATTGCACTATAAACGACCAAGTATTAAAATTATTTTTAAGCGAAAATGCTGCAACTATTTTAAAAATATTTGTTATTAAAATGCATAAACACACAAGTAGGACTTCGCATTTCTGTTTTTGGAAGTGCACATTTGCCCATGAGTTTGGTCTGGTAGTATTTTCTGCTTCATTTACGTTCTCAAGTTCTCAAGACGGAGAAAAAAATGTCACTCCAATATGACTAGATTGTTAGCTTCTTCAGGATGGAATTGACTTTAGCTAAGAAGAAGTTAGTGAACCAAGCTTGCTAAATAGATTTTGCACCAATCACTCAATGCTCCACTTTTCCTCTTGTTTGAGGGTCACTTGG
>NC_081451.1:2370801-2378330 GCF_007210705.1 Tigriopus californicus
GGCGGGAGTTAACTGCTGTCTCCTCCAGTCAGGGTGGGCATTTCATTTTCATAAAAATGAAGGTGGACAAGAGTGAACTAAAGTGTCCAAAAATACGAAACTCTAACTCTACAAATCTAAGAGAAATCCTACTTGAAACCTGTCTTTGACTTCAAAACTTGCGCAATGATTGTTCCAAAAGCAAAATAAGTCATTAAAACCAAAAAAAGATGTTTGAAAGACAGGTTCTTAACTCCTTTAATCTTAGCTTTGATAACAAGCAGGGTGGCAGAGCCTCCCTTTAGTAAAATACAAATGATGCAAAGCATTCAAACACTGGAATACCTAAGTTATATATTCTGGTTATAAAGCTTCATTTATTTAACACAATTAACTTTGTGCAGGAATATTTTTGTTTAACACCATCAGACATCTGGTATTTCCTCTTAAAAAGAGCTAAAACTAAAAATGGAACATCTTACCCAATTGTTGAAACTTAATAATGACATATTTTCCTATATTTATGGTTTTCTTCCATAAGCAAGGTACTTTAAATATTGTTTGGCATATTTTTTAACTTTTGAAGATGCGTTTGATGTCCCAAAAGGTGAAGAATCGCCTTGTTTTTTAAGAACATTATATCTTAGTTTTTAGATGTATGACAAAAGTGTAATTCATATACTCCTCACAAATATAAAAAAAAAATATTTTTTGATATACAGTTGTTGAGCTTTTTAGATTCAAGACTTAGTTTTAGTTAAAATTTCCTAGCCACCAAATGCTCTAATTGTAGTGTGGCTTTGACTTTTTAACATTCAAAATATATTTGTTTTGACTTTACAAAGCTGTATTATATCAAGACTGAGATCTTTATGAAATAAATTCAAGTGTATATCTTGGAAATTAAAAACGTTAGTGAAATTATGTGTCTGTTTTCTACAAAGACTAGTTGCTGCTGGGTATTTATATTTTTTTAAAAGCTTCGATTTTATTAATTTCTGATTGTATTTGCTGGTTAACATCTACATTAGGTAAAGAAATAACATGATTTAAGGTTTAAAAGTTTTTGCTTGTCAACCCCCTTTTGGACAATTGTACTTTCTTTTGGACACGTTATGCCCACTCTTGTTCACTTTTAGACATTTTTGGACACTTTTGGACACTTGGTGTCCAAAAGTCAAGCTGGTTCTCTGGAACGGATATAAATCGAATTGGAGTGCTGTGGATTCAGGAGTGTCACAAGGGAGCGTGATGGGTCCTCTTCTGTTTTTGGGCTTCATCAATGATCTTAGAACGAGATATGGATCCAGTGTCATAAATTTGCTGATGATGTTAAGCTCTTTCGAACAGTTGCCAGTCATACGGATGTTATTAATCTCCAACGTGATCTTGACCTTGTGTCACGTTGGGCGGAAACAAANTGATGATGTTAAGCTCTTTCGAACAGTTGCCAGTCATACGGATGTTATTAATCTCCAACGTGATCTTGACCTTGTGTCACGTTGGGCGGAAACAAACCACATGACCTTCAATGTGTCGAAGTGCTTACTTAGTCTGGAAATCGGGCGGGCATTTGCCATACCGGCTGGCAACGTATTCCATAAATGGGTTACCTCTGAAAAGAAAAACTTCTCATCGGGATCTTGGAGTGACATTCGACAAAGGACTAAACTTCACTGGACATTGTACAACTATTGCATCAAAGTCCAAACAGATGCTGAGGATGATTGAACGCCACTTTTTGACACGCGATCGTATTACCTTCATGGAAGCTCTATCAAGTGTATGTTAGGCCTCTCTTGGAATTTTCTTCTCAAATGTAGCCTCCACCGAATCGTGGTGACATTGGAAGGCTAGAGAAACTTCAGAGGAAAGCTACTAAGATGGTCCAGGGAGTGGGTGGCATGTCCTATGAAAAGCGTCTGGAGGTGTGATCTCTCTACCAAAACTGGAGGCGTTTGTGCCTGGATTTGTTCTTGGCTTGAAAAATGGTGTCTGGCAAGATTAGTTTAAGTCCCCTTGGACTTGTTTCACCCTTCTTTACGCAAGAACATTGTTATGCCAGCCACGGACTTCTAGAGATATGGACTGCAAACGGAAGCAAAAATATCCTATCTCCTAAACCGCTCATCTTATTCCAAATAAGCACTTCATACGACCACAAGATCTTGTTGAATAGAGTAACTCAACCAAGTTTGAGCCCAAACCTATGTTTAGGGAACTCAGGAGACATGTTCAAAGTTATGTAGAAAACACTACATAAAATTTGAATTTTCGGCCTGCTCTGGGTCAGCTACAGAAGCTTTTGACAACATAACTTTGAAACGATCGACTTTGCATGTAAATGATAAAAATTGACTACCGTTAACTGAGGAGATCTTCGTTTCTTATGGATACTCTCCAAAAGAGTTGGACGTAATTCAGGGTAAGATTAAGGCCATCTTCGAATATGACCACTTACAAACTGAGAGTAAGGTGGTTCAGGAGGTCAGGTCAAATCCCAAGGCTGTTTTCTTCTATGAGAACTATATGAGAAAAATGAAACACTCTGGAGGGCCTTTTGAGGTTGATGGGGAAGCCATTTGGAATGTAGAGGCTATGGCTAACATGCTGGGAGATTAGTTCTGCAGTGTTTTTTCAATTCCAAATAGTTTAGGAGCAACATTTCATTGCTCCAACGATGAGTCTGTTGTGTTTGACAAGGCTGGTCACTTTGAGCAATTTGATGATCTCATAGTTACAGATCAAGATGCATTAGAGGCCATCAAGTTCTCCTGGTCCTGATGGCGTAACATCTCAGTTTCTGATAAGATGCTCACTGGTTCTTGCTCCTGTTTTCTCGTACTTGATGCGTTGCATCTTGGATCAGGGCAACTTTCCATCTTCACTAAAATTAGCCCACGTTGTTCCAATTTTTAAAGGGGGAGATAAGTCGGTCCCCAGTAACTACTACTGGCCGATTTCTCTCACTTTGAATATTGCGAAGGTGTTTGAGAAGATCATGAAGCCCAAGCTTGTTGAAATTCTTGAAGTCTATGAAGTCCTTCCTCCTAGCCAGAACGGGCACCGAGCACATTTTAGCACGGTTACCCAACTGATTGAGCATTTAGAGCAGGTTTAAGGGACTGGAAAGACACGAGTCAGTTCATGTTGACCATCTTGATTTTGCCAAGGCCTTTGATAAGGTAGATCATTGCCTTTTGTTGAATATATTTCATGATATTGGGATCCAAGGCAAGGTTCTTAATTGGATAAGAAACTTCATTCATAAAAGGCAGCAAATTGTTAAGGTCGAGGGATCCCTTTGTGACAACTAAGGTGTCAAGTCAGGTGTTCCCCAGGGCTCCATCTTGGGGCCCCTACTTTTTGCAACATTCATTGCCCCGCTTCAGAAGCCTTGTATTACTGCTAGTCTCTCTTCAGCTGGATTCTTCGTTGATCAGCTTACCCCTCTCGTCTCACCATTGAGACGACTGCCACAGTGGTTCAAAAGCCTTTTTGAATTCCATCAGAAATATCCAAGCAAATCTTATTAGCTAATAGCCATATGCGCGACAAATTTGAGCCAGATTTCAATAAATCAATCACGTAAAAATAACTTCTTATGGTTTTTGCAAGGAAGAAGACTGTTAAAATGGATATGCGCATTTCTCTCAATACTTGATAAGCTTTTTTGACCACCGTGGTGAGACGGGTGAGACGAGACGAGAGGAGACGACCGTGTCCAAGAATCCAGCTTTCATGTGCTGACGATTCTAAGTTAGTTTCTGGTAGGAATGGCCAAGATTCCACTAGCCGTGCAAAGGACCTGGAAGTAATCTATTCTTGGGATACTGAGAGTAATATGGCCTTGAACGGAATGAAATTGCGCTCAATGACCTTGGGGTCAACTCCTTTAAATACTCCACTCATAGATAAAGGAGGTAAAGATATTGAGCAGGTCTCATCTATGACAGATTTAGGTGTAGTCCTCCAAAATAATTGAAAGTTCGTTGAGCATATCTAGTTGAAAGTTGGTAAAGCTTTCAAATGTGCGGTTGGATATATCGCACGTTGAAGTCCAGAGATAATACCACGATGCACGTGGTACCCACAATACTGATAAAGATTTTATGCAAATGCCAAGACTTCTAATAACGATTTTCGTTGCCATTGAAACAAAAGGAACAGCTTTTGTAAAAATTATCTTGGATTCTAGATCATATTAAAATATTAATCCACTCAAAACTTACAAAGAGATAACATTTCCAAACACGTAGTCAATAGATATTGAGAGTAACCTTAGTTGCGTTTCCAACTACAATTTTATCCAAATCAGTTGAGTAAACGATAAGATATCACGCTTTCAAATATTGCATTTGCATCAAATTTGACAACAAATTGCTCCGGTTAAATCTTAAAGCAATTGCCAAGAAATATAAGAAGATTTTTCTATGCCTATGGCTATGCCAAAAGCCACATGGTGGAAAGCTCCACCCTCACGAATGTCCGGTAGCATGGGACGTAAGACGCGGCCAAAAAATCCCTGAGAGTGGCTCCATCCATGAGTAGTGCAAAATCATCTTTCCAACTTGCCAAAAAGTGCCGCTTCTTCACTTATTAAGTCCATGTTTTATCGTGCTTAAAAACAACTTTTTGGAAGCATGGGTCGCTGTCGAATTGTGTCTGATATAAAGATGTAAGATAAACTACCTGGCTTAGTGAACGATACTAACGAAATCAGACATGTAAATCATGTCCTTTTGTTCATTGTCGAGCAACAGGTTCTACAGAGATAATAACTACAACATGATAGCCCTTATCTCTCAGCTATATTTGAGCGGGTTAGTCATCCCTCCGAACTCACGATCAGTCACAAGATTGCTAACGCTGTGAAGTGATCATGGATCCAAAGTATTCACAACAACAACCCTATGCCCAACCATACCCAAGTAATGGGGGTGGATTCAACCATCAACCTGGTTTCTCTCAGCAACCATCTCAAATCGTTTATCCTGCTTACGACCATGGAGCGGTTGTTCCTCAGCCAGGATATAATTACCAGGGTGCCCAAAGTCAAGGTGTACATCCGTCCCAAGTTGGTATTGCTCCTCAATTTCCATCCGGCCATCAAGGATATCAAAATGGTCCACAGGTGAATAACAAAAAGTCATGCTTGAAAGATCATAACACCTTGGTGTTTTGCGTTTTTTTATAGTCTATCTGTCTAAAATCATTGGTATTTTGGTAACTATCTGGCAATGGTATTGCCATTACTCATTCCTCTTTTGATGAACTTGCGTTCAGAGCATAGTTGAAGCATACTTAATAGCAATTTAATTGCCGTTGTAAAGTGTTCGAAATTGATGTCCTGTATTATGTTTGACTTTTGATCTTGCGACTTATTTGTTTGCAAAAAACTAGTTTTTTTCGCGAAATGTTATCACCTTGTTGATACTTTTATATGAAGCAGTAAGCACTACACACTCCAATTCAACTGTCTTCTTTGGTTATTTAGGCCCAATCGTGGAACACGGGCAACAATTGGAACAACTATGGAGCTACAGCTCCTCTGCAGCAGGTGACTTTCGGGGCTCTCTTTATGTCTCTCAGAAAACTAACTTCTAACACCGGGATTATCAAACAGGGGCCTGTAATGTCTTTGATAAATGCTAATATATCAATTCTTTCTCAGTGTAGGTTTAACGGGCCATAAAGTACCAATGCTCTCCTCAATTAACTGTGGAAACAAAGTCACAAAAAGATCTGAGTTAAAGTAGGCGTTTCATTTGTAATGAAAGATCTCGATGTAATTGCTTGATTAATGGATGAATCAACCAGTCGTATTCTTTTGCTTTGCTTTCGTTTTTCAAGGGCTTTTATAACCGCCACAGGGAATGTAATCCCCAGTACCATTGAAATGAAAGGTTATGATTATTCTATTTATTGCTTTTCAATCTTTATTTTACACTTGGTTTATCAACGAGTTTGGATTGGCAGACCGAGCAAGTCCTTGAATGTAGGGTTGATGTGGAATGCTATCTAAAAATTTGTCCAAGTCTGAGTGGAAAGATGTAACCGGATCAACAAGGCTTATGTATTCCCTACGAATATTAAAGAGAAGCAATTGCTATGATTTTTCCATTCCTTCTGATTACGCAATGGGCTAGTTAAAATAAACTGAGAGCAATTGTATTTGTAAATAAGATTAAATGACACTATTCAGTAACAGCCAAATTTCGTTTTATTACAATTCAATTACCTTTTTTCAGAATACCCTTTTAAAAAAACCGATTTTACTTACCTTAGTTCAAATTCACCGTCGTCCTTTTTTTTGAGTATTTAACAAGTTAAGTAGCCCAGGTAAGTGGCAGTAATTTGTCTTTGACCATGCTCGTGTACGTAACACTTTCTGCTCTATTTTCCTTGATTAAAACACTATGAAGATAATTTAGCTAAGAAAGTAGTGGTGGGCTAGTGAGGACTCCAGTCAGAAAAAAGGTCAGAAATCAAAGGAATCGTAAGTGTCCGGCTTATGGCGGACTCGCTCCAGCACTTGTAGAGAGTGCCACAGGAACAGCATGTTTTTCATTTTAATAGTTTTTCATAGTCAGTGACAGATAAATTTGGCAACACTAGAAGACTCTGACCCATGAGCGCAAAGTCGAATGAGCATTGCAGCCCAGGGAGGAAAATTCAAGCACAGGAATAAGTTGGTGGACAAGACTAAATGAAGAAACGGCAACAACTAGTGTAAATCCCATGGTTTTTAAAAAATCACAAAAAAATCTCTTTCGGACGGAAATGAGATTGCAATTTGCATTTGAAATTTCTCAATTATATCCCTTTAAATGTAATTTACTACATTTCCAATTGCTCTGTTTCTCAGTTCTCAGTAGTTTTTCCATTGGTCAATGTCGAAGTCCGGAAACAGGTTGTGGTTCTAAATCTGTTAGTGTGGTTAACGTCTAAAAACGTCCTGTCGAGAAAGGTCGAGAAGGGAATCGAACCAAAGACCTCTCTCTTGTTACGAAGCCACACCACCTCCTCCTCCTATTGGCTCTTAAAAACACATAAAAAAATTATAAATAAAAATATTTATGAAAGAAATACCGATCTTTTTTGTTGAACTTTTTGCAGAAAACAATGCGATCCTTTGTTTTGATTGCTTGTTCCACACAGTGGGTCTGTTACAGGCTTTGTCAAGGGTTTAACAATCGGGCTATTTTTTAAAGAGCGGGAGTAGTATGTGTTTTTACGAAATGGAAAGGCTAAATTGAGTGTATTAGGCTCAATCTCAATTTCCAGATGCTTATGGCAAATAAAGTGCACTGAGGAAAGGCATTTCCGAATCAATTTTTACACTTTCTTGAGTTTGGGCACTTTTGTTTGGCTTGCTTCAATGTTTCTTTTGTATGTTTTCTAAGACTTTTACAATGTTAAGAAACCCGGTTAAACATTTTTTTTATGCGGACTTTCTTACCGCTGGCGGGATTGGAATCCCAACAGCTCAAGACGAGAAGATTATTCATTTTACTTGAATTTTATTTGTATATATTATTTGATCGACC
>NC_081451.1:2378381-2395082 GCF_007210705.1 Tigriopus californicus
ATGTTCCTAGTAAAACATCTTTGGACCTGCTCGAGCTTTTGCAAACCTGCTGAACTAATTGGAGCCCATATGGGAGAGGCATATTCAAGATGCGGCTGAACAATCGACTTGTACAGAGTTAGCATCGTGATACTATCTCTGGACTTAAACGTGCGATGTATCCAACCACATGTTTGAAAAGCTTTACCAACTTTCAACTGGATATGCTCATCTTTGATTATTTTACAATAAACTGCCATGAATTTCAAGGTTCCCCAAAACTTGAAAAATCTGCCTATTCCACTCACAACGGACAGGATTATTGCTTGCTTTGTCAACTGGGTGGGTCTAAGCGAACCCTTGACTTAAATCATAAAATTCTTGTCTTTGATTCCAGGGGAACTATTCGATTAGCGGCAATGGTGGATATGATTCGGATGGAGAACGTGGTATAATTGGCGAGAGTTTGTCCGCATTTTCTGATAAGGCCGTAAGTGTTTCACAACGAATCAGACCCGTTATGGCTTAAATGTAAGCTTGATTCTTCGATGCCCAAATTACCCATGTCTTCTCACCAGTGAGATGACCGACACAGTGGTTGAAATGCCACTACGAGTATTGACGGAAATATCTAAACTATTTTGGTAGCTACCTTTTAGACATACAAATGTTTACCATGAGCAAGATTTCAAAACAGCAAGAAGATCAAACGTGTTGCCTTTGTTGTTGCGAGGCAGAAAGCTGCAAAGATACGTTATTTCTGTCGAAACTTGACAATGCTTTTTGATCACCGAGATGTGATGTGAAGAAAGGACGGTATCCAAAAATTCAGCTGTATTCTCTACGTCAATTCCAAAAGACTTTTATGACTTTTTCCTTTTACAGTCATGCCTAAAAACTACTTTAAGCCGGAATTCCTGAATTCCTTTGCCTCATATTAAAATAAACTGAATCACTTCAAAACTCAATAAGATCAGTAGCAGGCCTCAGTGGAATTGAAATTGCATAATAAGTAGAATCCTAGGATCAATTGATGACTTGGAAGCAAAGTCAGTATTATTGGTGCCTTTTTTTCCTGTTTTGGCAATGTTTAGTCATGTTTTGGCCCCAGGTTGAAGATACAATTTTAGAGTCGAATCAACATCACCATATTTATTTTTGTAGCCAATTTGAAATAACGTTCTTAAAAGAAAGCGTCACTTATTTTCCGACATCAGTGAACTTTGGCGAAAGAGTAACTAAATGATACTTGCATTAGCAAGGCTGTCCAAAAGATTGAAATACATTATTTCTCACTTTGTCCAATCTTTTTGCAATAAATGCATCATTTTGTGTTTTTTTTGCACTCTTTTCATTTTTAACCATTTTGACTTAAACATGGAGTTTTCCCATAGAAGTTAACTCTTTTTACAAACAGCACTGTTACTGTTCACAACTTATGCACAAATGTTTAGCCTTGACAAAAGCAGCTTTCGTTCAAAGTGCATCCAATATTAAGAATTTATTTTTGTAGTAACGTAGCATGCTTGAGTAAATTTGGTTTGTTTTTTCACGGGCTTTTCTAACCGCTACATGGAATGTAATCCCCAGTACTATTAAAATGAAAGGTTATAATTCGTCGAATTACGAATTTGAGTTGGTAGAACGATCTAGTCCTTGAATGTAGGGTTGATCAGGAATGTCATATCAGAAATTGTCTAAGTCTGACTTTTTCAAGTCTGACTTCTACAGAGATGGCATCCACTGTGGTTATATTTTCTGGTTAGAAGTTTGCTCAAATGCCAAGACATCGAGAAATGTTGTTCTTTGTCAAGGAGACAAAAGGAACAACTTTTGTGAAGTACACATGTTTAAAAGTAGTTCAGATAAGTGTGTTAATCACTTAAAGCCCATTAAAATGCATCATTGGCACAAACGTAGTCAATCAGTTTTAAACATACTCTTAGTTATGTATTGACGTATAATTTCAAAAACTTCTATTTAGCACATGCTTAAATATTACAACTTGAAGGTTGCGTTTTACGCCTTAAAAGATCGAAAAATGGCCTAATTCTATTTTCAGTTATTCCCAAGGAATATGACAATTTTTATCAATAACACGAAAAGAAATTATATTTCTCCGTTTTCTTTAAGATTTCTTTAAAAGCTAAAAGTAGCAAAAAATGCCGCTTAAAACTTAAGAAAACATTTAAAATTGGCTTCCATTTCAGTTAAGTGCCACAAGCTACACTATCCAATAAAGTTCCTAAAATATTTTAGCGATAAATGAGTTCTAGCGATGTTGTCTTCTACGTTAATATAATTTTGTCAAAATTCAAGATCAAGCTTGATGAAAATTGCGATTGACAAGCATGGCATCACAAATGTGAAATATTGACGTTAAGCAAGTTTTCAGCTTTATTGCAAACTATATTCGGGTTTTTCTACCTGGTTCAGAAAATTGAAATGTTTATATTTTAGGTATAGAAAAAGCTTCTTATATTTCTTGGCAATTACTTTAAGATTTAACCGGAGCAATTTGTAGTCAAATTTGAAACAAATGCAATATTTGAAAATGTGATATCTAATTGTTTACTCAACTGATTTGAATAAAATTGTAGTTTGAAACGCAATTAAGGTTACTCTCAATATCTATTGATTATGTGTTTGGAAATGTTATCTCTTTGTAGGTTTTGAGTGCATTAATATTTTAATATGATCTAGAATCCAAGATAATTTTTACAAAAGTTGTTCCTTTTGTTTCATTAACATAGAAAATCGTCATTAGAATTCTTGGCATTTGCATAAAATCTTTATCAGTATTGTGGGTACTACCGTGCCTCATGATACTATCTCTGGACGTGCTATATATCCAACCGCGCATTTGAAAAGCTTTACCAACTTTCAATTGGATATGCTCATCGAACTTTCCATTATTTTGGAGGATTATACCTAAATCTTTCTTAGATGAGACCTGCTCAATATCTTTACCTCCATTATCTACAAGTGGAGTATTTAAAGTAGTTGACCCAAAGGTCATTGAGCGGAATTTCATTCCGTTCATTTAACTTGCATTGGCTTCTTTTAATTCCATGCTTGTGCAGGTTGGGCATGTAAACAGCGGTGTTGTTTAAATGTCAAATATGTCGTATTAAAGATTCGCATCCGATCAGATCGTTGGTAAGTGGGAGTGGAGCAACATTAAAATTAAATCAATTTCTTTCAGGCTTCAAAATAAGCGAATGTTTTTTAAAACAAAGTTACATTGAAAAAGTTGTGTTACAACTTTGACTGAACTCTATTTGTCATTGAAGGGGACCTTTTCAAACAATATTTGTGTTTAATTATTATTCTTGTCTTGCTTCCTAAGGTGGTTTTGCATTTGCAAAAGTTGGAAAACGATTGATCGGTGACTGGTTATACTGTCCGAGCTTGAACAAGCAATTGAACCCGTATCGGGTTCTCCTTTTTTGTGTTTTTTAACATAATAAAATATGTCCGCTTGTCGGTTTTAGGTTCGTCGCGGATTCATTCGTAAGGTGTATGGAATCCTTTCCGTTCAATTGCTTATCACCTGTGGCCTAATTTCCATTTTCGTATTCGTGAAACCCCTTCGAGATTTTGCTATAGAAAATGAAAGTCTGTATTGGATTGCATTCGCCGTCACGATGGTAAGTATATATAATACTTGATTGCTCACTTGGATCTGACAGTTCAGAGCTCCAGTACCTTTCATGATTATTTTTGTAGGTATGCATGATCGCCATGGTTTGTTGTGAGAGCGTGAGGCGAAAGTCTCCAACTAATTTTGTATTCTTAGGGATATTCACGAGTAAGTTTGTTTGCACTAAACCGGACTGTATGTGTGTTCTGTACAGATGAAAGCCAGCTTTCGTTAAAGAAGTGTATTAGAATCTAAAATGATACTATCTCTGATATTCTTGCCCATGCCAGTTTTTAAAATGTTTAAAATTATGTGTACATGCTTATTCACGAGCTAGTGATAGTGATCTTTGCACATCTTGACACATACATACTCCAATAAAATCATCGAAATCATGTTTTAGATTATTACTTTACTTTGATTGCAGTTTGTGAAGGCTTCATGATGGGATCGTTGGCTGCGCACTTTGAGGCAGATGCGGTCCTGATTGCCGCAGGGACTTGTGCAGTGGTCACATTAGCCCTCACAGTGTTTGCCTTTCAAAGCAAATACGACTTCACAGTGTGTGGAGGCATGCTTTTGGCATTGTTGCTTATCCTCCTATTAGGGGG
This sequence comes from Tigriopus californicus, assembly GCF_007210705.1. Lineage (NCBI taxonomy): Eukaryota > Metazoa > Arthropoda > Copepoda > Harpacticoida > Harpacticidae > Tigriopus > Tigriopus californicus. The sequence continues at coordinate 2,382,615 of NC_081451.1, forward strand.
CATTTTAATGGCAATCCTGCCCAACTCGAAGTAAGCCAATGATGTTTTATTTGTTTCTTATCTTTTGTTACTTCCAGTCCACAACAAATGGCTCTACTTAAAAGAAACAGGACACCTATTTAGGGTACTATCTGCTTTACTGATTGTCTTTGTGTCTCATACACTTCTTTCGGGGGAGGGGTGGGGAGCAGACACAGACCTCAGTTTGAAATTCTAGCGCTTTTCCGTGACGTCGGTCTGCGCTGATGTTCTGAGAAGTACATAGTAACGGGATCAAATACATCGTCAAAACGAAAGTTCACAGAAAAATTGATAAGTAAGGGTCCCAGCCGATCTCAACGTTATGCAAAGAGGAAAGTTTCAGCAATGAGTTTCAGTAAGGTTACAATGAGGCAACCCTGGTTTAAAGGAAGAAGACTCTGGGTTTCATTTTGAGCCCTACTAACGGATTGCCGATTGTTAGGCCATTTGGCATAAAAAATGCGAATTGACAACCCACTGTCGTAACCTCCCGTGATTATTTCTTTGATCCCGTCAGTACAAAAAAGCCTTTGCCTAAGATTAAGATTACTTACTCCATGACGTCAATTTTGACAAGTGTTGCTTTGAAAAGGAATTGATTCGGAAGATTTAATTACAAATTGCCATAGTGGGTCAAAACAGCAACGAATTGATGTCTTTTGTAATTGATTTGATAGGATAAGCTCACAGAGGATGTTATTAATCCTTTGCACGCCAACGCCCGCTATTAACTTATGTAGTGATGTGTCAAGGTTATGACTGTTGCATGAGTCAATTATGATAGAGTTAAAGTTAGCTGACCTATTATATGAAAAAGCCAAATTATTGTGCTAGAAGCGATTGCATATAGAAAACATGAAGCTCATTTTGGCCCAAAAGTTCAACAATTCGTTGAAAAAGGGGTGTCCTCTTTACGTTCGACACTTCACTACGTATCCGAAAGATGGCGCTTGGGCGCAAAAGAGGTACAAACAAACTGAAACCGTGAGCCATGGACAACGGTACACCGGACATATTTGACGCCACCAAATGTATCCAAATAGCATAACGGAAACTTTAGAGAGCACCTAACTCAACCTCCAGACCAGAAATTGATAAATTATTAGTCACACTATCCAAGCTAGACCACAGATATGTACAGTTCCGATATACTGCCTAATTTGTTGGACAAAACGTGTAACTCATGGGAGCAAAAGATTTGTGCCCAAACAATGCTTGAAGCACCCCTTAACGTTGATTTTAGCTCAATGAAGATCGGAATAACTTGTTGAAGATTCGCGAAAAAGTTCATGTTAATTTACCAAAACCACTCGGTGTTTGTTTTCATTATGATAGCAAAGCTTATCTTGTTTGGTGTCCAAGAAAATTCTTTCAAATACATGAAGCAATTACTGAGCACCTGAAGAGAGAAGAAGAAGAAGCAACAACAGGCCCGTTCTCATAAGTAGTAAAGATACTTAATAAAGTCTATATTAAGCATCTTTAATAAGTAGGGTCATTAAGTTTCAGAAAAATAACGCACAACCTCTCATTTTTGTTCATAATGAATGTTTATTATGAGTAAAACAAAGTTCATTTTCAATTAATAAACTGGTCTGGTTTCTAGTCTGAAGTAGACATGAGGGATCAAAATGCTGAAGGGCCCAACATGAGATGAGGATAACTAATTGCTAAGCATGGAAACTTGGGTTGTTTGGGCGCAACTCACAGACCATATAATGACTAGACCTCGCATAGCGCGAGGAAAAATGCGAGCACTTGCCTTCATCAACTGGAACATAAATTTTGGTGTACAGTGACTCATGATTTTTTATTGGCCAGCGTGGCCGGATTCTGAGTGAGTTTGTCACTGATTGCGTTTATTGAAGACCCAGCGATTGTAGGTCGTTAGTACTGATCAGGCAGTCACCCTCCTCTTTTTGGTGCGCAGAGTTGTTGACCCAAAATTCATTTTCCTCTGCACTGAGGTGGGGCCAATGCGACGTCTAGTCGTTCGTTATAAGATCTGTGGCAAAACCTCTTTCTCATTGACCAGAGTAAGCAGTACGAAACGAACACGTCGGACCAGGTAAATTATCCTCGAAAAATTTGGCCTAGGCTGCCCGAGAAAGTTCAGAGTTTTAGAGTTGAACTTGGTAGGTTTAGGCTGTAGCTAGAATAATTCTTGTAAACTTGGTTTTTATTCCTTTGGTTCAAGTTTTTACGTAGTTGTCCAAATTTGAATTCAGCTGAACGGGTGATACAACATAGACGGACAATGAAATTTGCTTTGCGCGAAATAAACATTACGAATGAGGAGAATTCGTGAAAAGTTTCAAAATAGTTTTATGTTAGGGGCTACCAGACACATTTAAGCTCTCCATGACGGTGAATCGAAGGTGTTTTAACCACTTCAGAGCGAAAAAGAACCAACTATGTCATGATCCTTAAAGTCCAAAGTCAATCGTCTTGAATTTATATACAATTCAATAATCCTCTCCTTTTCATCATCTTCATTGATCCGATTCACAAGCTTGGCAGTTGTAATGTCAGTATTTCTTCCTATGCTGATGATACAAAATTGGTAGTTGCTAGAAATGGTCAGAACTCCGGTTGTCTGGAAGAGGTCCCAGACCAAATATATTCTTGGGTTGCTGCGAGTAACATGGCACTGAATGGAATGAAATTCCGCTCAATGACCATCGGGTAGACGTCATTGGACACTCCACTACTAAATGATGAAGGCAAGGGCATTCAGCAAGTCTCATCCATTAAGGATTTAGGTGCAGTCCTCCAAGACAATGGAAAGTTCGATGAGCATATCCAGTCGAAAGTTGGTAAAGCTTTTCTAACATGTGGTTAGATATATCGCACGTTTAAGTCCAGAGAAAGTATCACGATACTAACTCTGTACAAGTTGATTGTTCAGCCACATATTGAATATGTCTCTCCCATTTGGGCTCCAATTAGTTCAGCAGGTTTGCAAAAGCTCGAGCAGGTCCAAATGTGTTTTACCAGGAACATTGAGGATATGAGAGAGCTCTCGTATTGGGAGAGGTTAGAAAGGTTGGGATTGTTTGCAAAAGATTTCATGACCTTTGTCCCAACCCAGGATTTAGGGTCAATTGTAGTGACCGTAGAGGCTTAAAGTGCGTTTTGAGAGCATCTTCAAGCCCTCGAGAATCCAGGCTAGTTAAAACAATGAGATCCAACTCGGGCTCAGGCTCCTTCATTGTTCAATTTGCTGCCTTCAAATATTCGTATGGCGTATGTAGGCGTTGATCTAGTAGCAGGATCCAAGTCAGACTTGGAGAAGTTTTTGACGAAAATTCCCGATCAACCTTATATTCAAGGGTTAGCCGGATCAGCCAACTCTAATTCGTTGGTCGATCAAATAATATATGTAAATAAAAGTTAAGTAAAGTAAATAATCTTCTCGTCTTGATCTGTTGTAGTTCTAATCCCAGCAGTGGTAAGGAAGTCCGCAAAAAAATGCCAAGAATGCTATTTTTGACATGGTCAGCGCTGGCATCATCATACCTTCATCTTCTACAAATTCCTTTCCCTTGCTGGTTGTTCTCAAGCCCAATGGCGACGCGAGGGCATGTGGTGACTACCGCAATTGAATGATGCCACAGTGAAGGATGCCTATCCTCTACTCCCCATTGAGGATTTCCTTGACCAACTGTCTGGTATGACCATTTCCTCCAAGCTTGAGTTAGTCAAAGCCGTCTGCCAAATTCCAATGGCCCCTGACTCTATTCCCCTGACTGGAATCACAACGCCCTGGGGGACTTTTCGAGTTCACTGTGATGCCTTTTGACTTATGTAAAGTGGCCAAGATTTTTCAACGGTTTGTCAATGCGGCCCTTGTTAGCATCAAGGGTATCTTTGTCTATACTGATGACATTATTGTCCTCTTGAGTGATGACACTGAGCACCTCAAAATGGTTGAGCATGTACTTGGCCAACTCACGAAATATGGTTTGTCCATAAGCCCCTACAAGTGCTGTTTTGCCGTGGATGTCTTGGATTGTCTTGGTCATGTAATCTCCAAATCCAATCCAAGCCCTCACACATTGCTGCAATTGTTGATTTCCCGGAGCCTAACCTAGTGCGCGATCTCAAGGAGTTTTTAGTCATGGCCACTTACTACAGCCGTTTCTTGCCGGGTCCTCCACCACAGCAAGGCAGAACTGAACGTCCTAGGGCGTCTGTTGTTGTTTAACGGGCCATTGCTGGACCAACTGCACTTAATGCCCTTAAGGCTGCCTTAGCCACCACAGTCACTCTGGCATTTCCTAATCCGGAACAGCCGACACCCCTAGTTGCGGACGCATCTGATGCTACCGTCGGCAGCGCCCTGGAACAACAGCAGTTTGACGACAACTGGAGACCGCTGGTCTTCTTCAGCAAGAGCCCCACTGCTGCCAAAAGGCGCTATGACACTTTCTCATGTGAGCTATTGGCCATTAAGCGCACCATCTGTAAGCTCAGGCACTTGTTTGACGGCATCCCGGCCGCCAACCTGCATCTCCTCAGAGATCACAAGCCCCTCAAGGCGGCTGAAAACCAGCCGCCTTTGAAACAGACAGGGTCACCTGTTCACTGATTGAGATTGCTGAGGTTGTCACTGACATCAGACATGTCAGTGGTGAAACTGATGAAAGTGGCAGACGGTCTTTCCCGCCATCCTGTCTGCGCCGTCACACCGTCTTCCTTGGTCTCCGCCATTGCTTCTGCACAGGAAGCCGACCCAGATTTTGGCCCTCTAGTAAACTTTCCAGATTCTGTGGATACAGAGACACTGCCAGATGGCAAACTCCTCTTTGTTGACACCAGATTTTATCGCTGTCGTCCCATGGTGCCCTCATCTATGACCAAGAGCGTGTTTAACCGCGTCCATGGCCTATCCCTCCCTGGGGTCAAGTCCTCTGTCCGCCTTCTCAAAGCTGGTTTCTTGTGGCTACACATGGGTGCCGACATCACCAGATGGGTCCAAGCCCGCCTAGCCTGACAGGCCTCAAAGGTGAGCAGGCACACAAAATCTATCATGCCATCCTTCCCTGTCTCCACAACAAGACTGCGAGATGTCCATGGTCCATGTGGATATTGTTGGACTCCTGCCCCTTGTGGATGGTTTTAGCTATCTATTTGCAATGATTGATTGCTACTCATGCTGGCCGGAGGTCATCCCCATGGTTGATGCCATTACAGCCTGTTGCGCCAAGGCCTTTTTCACCGGAATGATTTGCCCATTTTGGCAGCCCCATGGCTATCGTCAGGTACAGGGGGCGACAATTTACGTCTGCTCAAGCAAGATAACGAGATCAACTGGCTGGCACACTTCCCAGTGCCCTGCTGGGCATCCGGGCCGCCATTAAAGAAGACATTGGATACAGCCTTGCAGTAATGCTGTGTGGATGTCCAGTGGTTTTGCCGGGGGCCTTCTTTGACAAGGCCTCACTCACCAACTCCCCGGGCTCTAGTGACTTCATGGTGGAGCTCCGTGAAGCTATCAGCCTCATGGCGTTCGTACCTGCTGCCTGGCACGCCAATGATACTTATACCTCCATTTCCTGTCAAAAAGCCCCTAGACAAACCTTACAGGGGGCCTTACAGAGCCTTGAGCCGCCATGACAAGTTTTTAGTCATTTCCAAGGGGGCAAGGATGATTCGGTGAGCAATGACCAGCTCAAGCAGGCTTTTGCCCTCAACAACGTCATTGGCAAGAGCAAAGACGTCATCACCCAATCTGATGATTATGCTAGACAAAGAATCTTTTATTTTTGTTATTATAAAAATCTGCGTCAACTCTTGGGGAATTCTAGCTCAGATATAACTGGGGTATTTTGGTACTAAAACGATGAAAATTAAGCCCTTCAATCTTCTATAACTAAGAAACGATGAAATAGGTCCGATCATAATTTAGATGTAAGAGATAACAACGATTGAATGAGTTACTTCCGGCGAGAGGAGGAGAGGATTCTTGGCTTATTCACGCTGCCTACATATTGGACCGCTCAACTACACCATTATATAGATTTCAGAAAATATTACGTTTGATATTACTTTAAGGATATTTTTTGAACACCTGCAAGTTCTTCATGCGGGCTAGAACTCTTTGAATTAAAAAACCAAAGTTGTTCCGCCTGATTTTCTCAGTTAAAAAAATGCCAAAATGTTTGAGTATTTTTCTGGAAACTTTATATGGCTTTTTTACCACCGTGACTCTTTATAGTCGACCATGGCAATTTGAGCGATAACCACAATAAACCAAGAATATGTAAAACGAGAAAAAAAACTAACCCAAACAACTATTAACTCCTTGTATTCTTGTTCCTACATGTATTCGACATTTGTTTCATGACATATTAACCAAACGTTTTACAAGCAAGTAATTAATTTTCTAACAGTTTTAGACCATCTTTTTTCCCCAAAACTAACGGTAACGCAGTAGCTTTTTTTTGGAAACATGCCAATAGGGTTCAGTGACTGATGCGGGTTCCCCATTTCAAGTATCGAGTTGTCTTCTAGGTGGGCCATGATTGGTTACGGATCGGCTGGAGCTCTTATATTTTCCTTGTACATCGTGTACGATACGCAAATAATGATGGGCGGGAAACACAAGTATGCTCTAAGCCCGGAAGAGTACATCTTTGCTGCACTCAACCTTTACCTGGACATCATCAATCTATTCGTCTATCTACTCATGATCATTGGAATTGCTCGAAGCGATTAGAAGATGGAAGCAACGCTCGTGAATTCAGATGGTATAAGATTTATTTCGATGTCAAGTCCTCGATGTGACCCTTATTGCTAATACACTTTTTCCGGAAGCACTCTTAAAACTGAAGTATTGCTTTATGCTGAAATAAAGTGCCCTTATGTATGCCTTGGCATGAAAAGTAATTAAGGAAAAGTCTGAATCATAAACTGAAAACAATCCCTAATGATGGAACGCACTGGGAAACCAGTAGGTACAGATTTGTTGAAAGAGAAGAAGCAAAAATTGTAAAACGCCTATGAAAGAGGTTTAAGTGTGTTTATTGGGACATTTTTTATACGTCAATAGCACACAATTAGTTGATGCTGATGTTATTGTATAGGATCTCGAAATTGGAGTTAGATTCGAAGGTTTTTGCTTCTGCCTTGGCGTTGAGTCTTTTGGCACATTGTCCTATGATGGATTGAATTTGCAATTTCCTAGGCGTAGAGACTCAAAGCCAGCTAATTTGCTTAAAAGCAAGTTTGAACAAAAACTATTCCCAAGCGATTTCCTTAATTGTAGGACAATATGACCAACAACCCAATTTAAAAGGATTAAGGAAAAAACGGATAATAAAGCAATAAAGTGGGAAGGTATCGTAACGTATGATTGGGCCTCAATGAATTTGACTTGATTATATCCCCTAGAACAAAGTTATTCCTTTTCCTTTCCGGATTAAAAAAATGACCCATGTAGCCACCGTTGTGGAGGAAGAATACACTCATTAGAATATACGGACCGCTTCTCTGGTGACCCCATCTTTTTCTCCGTTGAAGAAATCATACAACACGCCCCATAATGGCATCTGGGGATCGAGAACATCCGAACATGACCAGCAACCACAGCAATCCGTGCACACCATGGATGACCTATCTGCTAGCCTCGCCTCTGCATTTCGCTCCGCATTTGCCGATGGGTTGCAAAGACCTTCTGACTTCCCTACAATCAACGCTGTTTCCCCCAAGTCTCCTCCGTTTGATCAAGATGATGCTCAACTCTGGTTTGCTGCAATTGAGGAGTGCAAAGTCAAAGGAGTGACAGTGACGCAACCAAATACTCCCATGTTTTGTTTGTCATTGATGCTTCATCCTCATTGGCGATATGATGCTCCTCCCGTACTCTCAACACGTCAACAAGTATTAGCTTCTCAAGGCTAGGCTGGGTACCGCTTTTGGAACATCTAACAATCAACGAATACAACGCATTTTGGATCAACTTTAGCTTGGACCCCATCAAGACTTATCATCTGGCACCCCAAAAACCTTTCACCTTGATTATGGTGATCGCACAGAGATAGTGTCTATCAACCATCTTGAGCCGGCTCACGTAGACCTAACTCAACCTGTTCCCACGCTAGCTCCTCCCAAAGGCGGCCACCTCTCTCTTTCATCGTTTCCCACGCTTGTTCAACCAAGAAAAGGCCCATTACTGGACCAGGATGCCGTTCTTCCTCGACGAAACCCTTTCCGCCAAACCCGAACAACCAAAGCTGCCTAACCTCTTTATATCATGTTACTTTTACTTTTAACCATCCGTTTCATCATTCATAATTTTATGTCTTCTCACTGGAGGAGGCGGGGGGGGGTTGTGGCCATCCTGGTGGAGGAAGAAGACACTCATTAACTCATTAAAATGTACAGACCGCTTCACCCCATTGTTTTCCGGGCTTCCTTATCGTTATTGGGAACGCTTCAAGATGAAAGAGTTCTATATCTTATATAGCTTTGAATTTTTGTGAGATCTGATCCACCAACGAATTCGATTTGTCGAATTAGTGTTAGTCATAGTCACGGACTTCTAGAGATATGGACTGCAAACGGAAGCAAAAATATCCTATCTCCTAAACCGCTCATCTTATTCCAATTAAGCACTTCATACGACCACAAGATCTTGTTGTATAAATGAACTCAGCCCAGTTTGAGCCCAAACCTATGCTTAGGGAACTCAGGAGACGTGTTCAAAGTTATGTAGTAAACAGTACATAAAATTTGACTTTTCGGCCTGCTCCTGGTCAGCTAATTAAACTTTTGACAACATAACTTTGAAACGATCTACTTTGCACGTAAATGATATAAAATTGACCTACCGTTAATTCAAGAGATCTACGTTTCTTATTTTATTAATTTAATTCGAAAAGTGGCTCAGAGTGGCTATGACCAAGAGCAGGCCGATTTGCCGGGAAGCTCGTTCGCACTCATAATACAACTTTTCTGAGAGTTTGAGAGAATGTAAGTTTAATAGAATTTTTTGGTTAGTCATTTTCCATCTTTCTGAATCTCAAAAGGGCATGATAATGTTTCATAAGCCCTGATGTACCTATTGTTTAATTTAGCATGAAAACCACATAATTCAAGCACAACTAAGGAAACGTCTAACACTTTTTGAAAATGAAATTGAAAGATACTACAAATTTGAATCTGAGATTTCATTTATTCCACATTAAATGCAACAAAAACAATAGAGTCAAAAAATTGATCCAACCGTTCTAGCCTAAAGTTGAGCCAGGGGTATGGATCAAATTCTTAACTCCTTAATCGAGGAGGCTAAAGCTTGCCTAGAGATTGTTCCCCATGGAAAGGATTGCGGAACCACAATCAAACGGTTTATTATAGAGGCTCTCCAGGTTTGGGTAATTGGTACTAAGCACTGACGCACTGGCAACGCTGGACATCATGACAAGTTCATCTCACAACGCAAAACCATCGGAAGCAGTGGACAGTGGTGAAACTATTTTACCTGCGTCAATTCCCCAATCATCTGACTTAGTCCAAATTTGTAATATTCACCGTAAGCGACCTTGTCCCGATAGGAAAAGTGGGTGTTTGCTGAACCATCGTAAAATATTATCCTAAATCCTGAATCCTGGTGTCTTATGATAATTAAGTATGGACTGAAAAAACATAACAAAAAGGAATGTAGCATGGATAACTGACTTTTTCCATCCCTACATGCGCATTAAATCCATGAAAGTCGGGAGTTGTTATAACCCCAAGTGTAAGACTGTCCATATAAAAGGAACGCAACGGAGACGCCCAACCCTTATGAACCATAGCACCCTGGCATTAGCTTTAAACAATGTCGTCTTCCCCATTCCTCCACCGTCGATTAGCTATCCCGCATACAACCCAATTGGGTCCAACTGAGAAGACCATCACGGGCTGACTACGCCAGTGTGACGAGAGCCTCCCTTTCTCCCCCTCCTTCACACCCTACCGCTACATTTCGTCCTTCCAATATCCCTGCTCTTGTGCCACCTCAGGGTTTTCAAAACCAATTTGTCTTAAAGCAAGATTTTTTAAGGTTGGAAGGAATGCCGGAAAACCTAATATCTCTAATACAACAAAAAAATCAAGTCCCTTAAGAGGGATCTACTTAAACGTTCATTGACTCATTTCCAAAAAGATACATACATGTATAGGAAAATTTCTCGAAGAATTGACTATGGCGCAACAAATGTCATTTATATCAATTACCGAGACATGGCTTATACGTGGAAATAATGATCAATGGTCTTACACTGTATCGTTGTGACAGAAAAAAACACCGTCCTTCCCCACGGTGGAGTGTGTCTTTACGTAAGAAATGGATCTGTTACATCCACTACAAAACTGTCCAATGGAGAAGTCGAGCTCCTTATTGTTGATATAAAATCCATTGATTTAACCCTGATTACTATCTACAGGTCACCTTCTTGCTCTCCTGTCTTATTTTCCGAAGGTTTAATGTTCATCCACGATGAACTGGCCAAGACAACTTGCTCTCGACATATCATACTTGGAGACTTTAATTTCCCGAAAACGGTAGTTGAGTGGCATCCTAGCCCCCTTGGTTATATACCGTTCCCCAAGTCCTATTCCACTTGCTACGAAAAATTTGAAGATCTCATGCTCGAGGGTAACCTGTCCCAGTATGTAGGCACCGCAACACGAGTCGTCAGTGTACTAGATCTAGTATTTGAAGGTGATCTGGACATGATTTATAGTATCCCATCAACCCCAAGTGACCTCTCCGATTACAGCATTCTGGAAATATATACCACAATTCGTGAGAAAAAAAAAATTCGACATTCCCCCAAAAGGCTCAAAAACTGGACTTGCCAAGTGCTCTTCAAGAAACGGGTGTGTCTGCTAAAGACATTAAAGTCCCTGGATGATGAATCATTCATATCCCAAAATGTTCAAGATGAGGTTAAAAACATCGACATTCTTTTGAAAACCTCGCTGGACAAGGATCAGTTGTGGAAAGAGAGGATAGTTGTCCAAGATGTTAAACGCGACCCAAAAGCGTTTTACTCTTACGCCAACTCCAAACGGAAAGCCAATCCCGCTATTGGGCCACTTAGACTAACGAACGATGAAGATAATCTAAACCAGTCAATTGAGCCAATATCCTTGGTGATAAATTTACCTCTGTATTTTCAATCCCAGTTGATCATGGAGCAATGCACCCCTCCTTGGGAAAAAGCAATTCCTCGTTAGCAGATATGTCCATCGATGAGCACGATCTTCGTAAAGCTATTGAAGCCTCTAAGTTTTCGAGTGCTCCAGGGCTAGATGGCGTGACAACCCAGTTCCTTAAACGCATTGCACAAGTCATTGCCCCAATACTAATACACTTTATGAATAGGTCTCTATCAGAGGGTCGGGTGCCCACCCAATTAAAAACTGCCCACATTGTGCCAATTTATAAAGGAAGAGATAGGGGTATACCTGGCAATTATATATCAATATCCCAAACGTCAAATTTTGCCAAGTCGTAATTTCTGCCAGAGGTGGATACGTCGAATAAACTTTTAGTGTCAATTGTAGCAGGTTATATATTTAATGATTTAACATAACAGAGTCACCTCTGAAATCTCAATAGATGAAGAGTTAAAGCCGTTTCAAAGTGCCCTAAGTCATTGTTGTCACCCTGTAGAGTCCCTGTCTTGTTGCGTCACCTTTACCTACTGAATACAAAACAAATCTGAGCGTACTTTTTTGACGTCTCAATGGACATGATCTTGTCATAAGCAAGGAGAAGTTTGTGTTTGGTACTCATCAATTACTATTTCTAGTCATAACACTTCAATGGCCGGAAATCTAAAGTCAGCCGTGTTTCGCCGTGCCCCATTAAAACACCCGAATACGTGCGATGCCTCTGATCATGGACTGAGAGCTATGTTGGCAAACAGCAAACAACGGACGGACCTTTCGCGTTCTTTTCCAGAGTGTCAACAAAATCTGAATAAAATTATTGATAGAGAATAATTGACCATTACAGAGGCTTTTCTCCGCATCTGTCATTTTGTCGAAGGTTATTAATTCACAGTGTTCACCGATCATCATCTCTAGTTTGAAAAGGTACCAAACTAAATGAGCAGGTTGCTTGAGCCAAGACTTACCAACAGTTAGAGTCGCCGTAATTTTTTTTCTGTGTTTGGCCAAAGTCTAGTCTATAGTTGGCCAATCGGCAGGTCTCATCCATGAAGGATTTAGGTGTAGTCCTCTAAGTTAATGGAAAGTTCGATGAGCATATCCAGATGAAAGTTGGTAAAACTTTTTGATTTGTCTATTGTTACAATGTATAGACCCCCTTCTTGTTCAGCAAGCTCTTTTTCGTCAGCTCTCCAATTCACTGGAAATGAGTTGGACCTGGCAGTTTGCTCGAAGGTTTTCTTTGTAGGGGACTTTAATTTTCCGGCTAGCGTTGTAGAGTGG
>NC_081451.1:2395133-2397273 GCF_007210705.1 Tigriopus californicus
AAAACATGTGATCTGGATATATCGCACGTTTAAGTTCAGAGATAGTTAGATAGTTTCAAGATGGTAACTAGCTCTGTACAAGTCGATTGTCCAGCCGCATCTTGAATATGCCTCGCCCATTTGGGCTCCATTGAGTGCAGCAGGTTTGCAAAAGGTCGAACAAGTCCAAAGATGATTCACTTGGAACATCACAGAAATGAGAGAGCTCTTATATTGGGAGAGACTAGAAAAGTGTAGCATGGTTCATATTCCCCGCCTTATCTCCCCCATCAATGTGACGTCGCACATAACATCAGCGGTCATAGCAAATGCTCTCGGAAACTATATAGTCATCCCATTTTACATCAATTGTGATCTTGTCTCCGTCTCTATCCTTTCTGTTATAACATTATAACACTGGATTAGACGAGGGTGCCCATTGGACTCCCTCTGGATGAGGGCGTAGCCAAGGCCGTGGAGGTTGCGTCTGTCATGAGCTCTGTTGGCAAGGAGGGGTTAAAGGGCTTCATGATGAGAGGGGATGTGAGGATGTTCTTCACCCGCTTGAACTCGTTCTCGTGCTCCTCCAACCAGTGCCACGCTGAGGTTGACTTCAATAGCTGGCGCAAGTTGGACGTCATGTGTGTAAAATCGGGCAGGAAACTTGCCAACTGGTTTGCAAGGCCCAAAAAGGACCTGAGCCCAGTGAGGTTGGATGGTGAGGGGAAGGCAGCAATAACAGAGACCTTGGCGGGGCCAGGTGTCATGCCGGCAGTGGAGACAATGAACCCAATTTCCAACTTGTTGATGCTTAACGTGATACCCTCTGTATAGCAGATGTTAAACACGGTCTGCAGGCGCTCAAGCAACTGGTCAAAAGATGTGGCCTGCAGAAGCATGTCATCAACAATTTTGCTCATCCAGCCTTTCTGGATGCATGGCGCAATGGCGGAGTCCGTCCTAAATCAGAAGACGTCACCACTGCCCTTCCACCCCATGGGTGCCACCCGAGGATGGTACTTCCCGTCAGGGAGGAGGAACGTGCACAGTTTAGATGCCTCCTCTGATAATGGTACCTGGTAGTAACCATGGACCGCATCTAGCTTGGCTTGGCAAACACACGTGCATCTGGAGCGACCTGCTGCATGAGGTCCGGAACTGAGCTGAAGGGGTGAACAGGGCGTGTTGTCGCGTCATTCAGGCGGCGGTAGTTGACGGCTAGGCGCACCTTACCGTTGGCTTTTGGGACTAAGTGTGCCGGGGATACCCACTCAGTGGGCTCAGTCTCATTGATTATCACCCCTGAGGTGAGCAACTCTGAGGTGAGATTAGAAGCCACTTCTTTGTAGTGAAGTGGCACCTGACGCGCGGTAGTGACGTGAAGAGGCCTTATGACATCACCACCTTACAATCCGGCCAGCAACAGGTTGGCGGAGGTGGGCGTTAAGAGTGTGAAGCGCCTTCGGACAAAAATGGGCGGGGTTGATGGCCCTCCCTTCCGTACTGCGCTACTGGAGTGGCGCTGTACACCACGGGCAGATGGCTTTTCGCCAGCTGAGGCATTCCATGGGCGTCCAGTTTGGTCACAGCTACTCTCTGCTTGCTGCTATCACAGCTTTGACCGCGATACGTTCTAAACCGCCCGCGCCTGGTACCGCGACTCCCTGATACGACACACCAAAGGACGCCTACTACGACCTCTACAGGTCGGACAATGCGTCCATGTCCAGGGCCTAATATTATAAAACATTGGGAGAATATGTCCATTGTGCAACTAGACAGTCCAGTTGAACGTCGGACATGTGATAGTGGCTGTTATAAAGATTTTGCACGTAGGGTCTTGAACTCGACATCGCTGAATGTGAACAAGTGCAGTTTTGATAAATGACCAGCGATCTGACTGGAGCAGGGCCTCCACTTGTTGAAATACGGGCTATTTCCTATTCTTCCTATTCAACCCCAGCTTGCGGCCGGCGTCCCTGATGAATTCATTGCTCCACAACATGTGAGGAGACTAAAATTGCAGGCCAGCCTGAGTAAGCAGAGCGGTTTTGAGCCAGCCCAGAGCTTTCAGCGAGCTTTGAGAACTTGCTTTGAAAAGCCATTGCTTTCTTCATCTTGCCAGAATTTCGTTTATTTATTGGTAGTTGGTTCAATTAGA
>NC_081451.1:2397918-2400685 GCF_007210705.1 Tigriopus californicus
CCCTACGAGTCCCCACCCCCGTCCCCGGCGCTCTGCGCGACTACGTACTAAACGCGTCTCCTTCCAGCTATAGTTAACTTTCGGCCCCCTGATTTTTATCTATCATAATATCTGTTTCTCCGCCGCCCTGATTTTGTTTTAGGGAGGGAGATGTGGCATGGTTCATATTCCCCGCCTTATCTCCCCCATCGATGTGACGTCACACATAATATCAGCGGTCATAACAAACGCTCTCGGAAAATATATACAGTCATCCCATTTTACATCAATTGTGATCTTGTCTCCGTCTCTATCCTTTCCGTTATAATAAAAAGTTGGGACTGTACAGTGTTCAAAGAAGGTACGAAAGGTATCTGATATTGTACGTCTTCAAAAGAATCAATGTGCTTACCACAAGACAAGGTCTTCGCAACATCTACAAAGTAGATCATGTCTGTGTAGATGGTGTCAGCGCCTATCATATCTTCTGATTTCAATTTGATTGAAATAGCTCAAATTGTCTTTGAGCCAACTTGAACCAGGTATCCAAAAAAGGTACAGATATTTTGGTATGAAGAAAACGGATGTTTTCGGTATCTTCTCTCTAAGCATTTGAAAGAAAACATGGCATAAAATTGCCGATATTCATAGAGATACGTGGCACCCCTTGGTGCTTGCCTAATATTGGAAAAGGACATGGTTACCTTTCTTATTGTTGAATTTGTTGGAGAATTCGTGTGTTGAATTTACATTCTTTTTCTTTTCAATAATTCTCAAGTACTGTTCTCTAATCTGCTATCAAAGTTATGCTTTAAAGGGCTAGAGTGTTCCACTCTCTGTAATGATTTACCCCTACTTGCTCAGATTTGCAAGTATGACCGGATAAGATGTCTAATATATTTTGAAATCGGAGACAGTTCAGAAAAGACAACTTACTTGGTTGAAGATATCTCTACGGCAGTGCTGCCAGATGAAATTGAACGATTATTACCCAAGTTTTGCCAAAATAACCAGTTTTATCACCATATTTTTTGGACTGCAAATATTTAAATGTTATCACCACATGAGCTTTGTTCTTATTTATAGGGCTGGCAAAAATTTGCAGATAAATATGGTCTTTATTGACAAGGAATTTACATACAAAATTGACCGAATTTGCACAACAAATTGCAAATAAACTCTCCAAAACTTGGGCACCAACACGTTCTGGAGGTTGTAAGTGCTACTTTTGCCTTCCCTATTAAGGAACACGTAGATGAAAAGGAAAATTGTAACATGATATCTTCCAGCATTGGGATTTGAACCTTCTAGCCTTAGCGAGCAGACCTTGCTTCATGCTACCTCCACATTTTGCACGTCTTAATATTTTACGAAAGAGATAAATATCAGTTCATTAACTAAGACACAATAATGCCAGAGCGTAGAAATGTATTGTAAAACAATTTTGTTGAGAAAAGTAAGTTTTTAAGTTTAAAAAAAGTAATGGTAAGTCAATTTTTCCAAAACTAACCGTCCACCTCAAGACCATTTACTCCAAAAATCATGAAAACACGTTAAGATGTGCCTGATTTTTAAAGGAGAAATTCATTACTGAAACAAAAATAATATCTAAAATAGAGTATCTTAAAAATTGCAAAGATAAAAGAGCTGTTTCAGATTGATGGAAAATATAAGCAGGTGTTCGGTAACATGTTTCCAATCCATTTCATACTTATGTGTACTTTTTTTCAAAAATACTTCCTATTTTAGCCAACCATTGCCAATCAAAGTTGGTTTTTTTGGATTTTTCAAAATCACCAGATTTCGAGGTTCTTTTTGCCGCAAATCACCAATCACAAGACGCAAAATTTTGTCCCAAAATGTCTTCTAAAATCACCAGTTTGGTGATAAATCACCACATCTGGCAGTTCTGCTCTACGGCTAAGTTAGTCTTAGTAAGAGTGAGCTTTATTTATTGACATGAGTGTGTTCTTGAGCTTGTTCCTGAAAGACGGCGCCAAAACCTCCGTTGGCTAGTAAGGCTCAAGAGGCCATGGCCGGCTGGCTTGGGCACCGATTGGTACCCACTATGTAGATTTTTGGATAGCTTCCATCCTAGACATCACGATTACGAAACTCTCCCTTTTAGGCCTCCCATCTCAATGCTCAATTTAGGCATCTCAAAGTCTCCACGGGGTATCATGTCAAATGCTCCGTTGAGACCCCGATCGAACATTCACCCCAATAAGCTGACCTTGAAGCTCTTAATATGGCTCTTGGTAATTGGAAATGCATTTGCAGAGACTCCTCTTTTCGTGGAAGGTTTATGCATGCCTTCTGGCCAAAATGAACTCATGATAAGCACTTATCTATTACGATCAAAAGCCAAGGCACGTCCTTTCCACAAATTCTTTTGAGAAAAGGCGAAACCCGCCATTGAAGTTGAGTTTCACATCAGAGTGGCAGTCCGAAGAATTGGGATTGAGATATTTCATGGCTTCCTATTTCCACCATTAGTTCGATGCAAACGGTCACTTAAAGAGATTCAGATGAAAGTTTTGAGTGCATCAAACGTGAAGTTTCGACCCCCCAGGAAAGGTCTCATTGTTGGCCTGAATAATTCCCTGATTTATCTAATGATATTGCTGATGATTGAGACAAGACTAGTGCTTGCAAATCGATATTGATGGTGGTTTGAATCACGCCTTAGTGTATTTACGTTTTTAATCTGGAATTTATGCTTCCACTTATTTCAATTGAAAACAAGAACAGCCTCTCACTGGAAAGGAAATACAGTTTTTGAAATTAG
>NC_081451.1:2400717-2406463 GCF_007210705.1 Tigriopus californicus
CTTATTTCAATTGAAAACAAGAACAGCCTCTCACTGGAAAGGAAATACAGTTTTTGAAATTAGCCCATGTGTCTGTATGCTTGAGTAACATTACCAGGTGTCTCCCTATTTCCGTATGTGCACCTTATGCACTTTATCGAACGCGTTTACTCACTTTATCTGTAAGTTGTTTTAGTAATTAAAAGCAGCTAAAACAGATCTTAATATTTTTGTCGTGATGACCTTGTGACCTTGTGACATTCATATTTTTGTGATTCCCTTAAAGGAGTTTAATGACGGATGAGTTTCAATCACTTTGTTGAGCAGGTGTATTAAACAAATTGGGATTGAACTGCAATATCTGGCCGTGTATTTCTGATTAATGACAATTAACAACAATCGAGTACGCAAATAAGGCTCATAAATGACTCGGAGTGTAAGTTTCAGCCATATACTTTTTTGATCTCTTTCCATGATTTACATTTCTAATTTTTATCTTTTCGATTCATGTCTATCTCTCCTCTTTCTCAAGTTTCCACAGTTTTTGTCCATTTTGCCCCTAATGCTCTCTTTTTGTCTTGCCCACAATCCTCTTTCCTTTCTTCAAATAAATACACCAGTCATTTAAGACTTTTGCCAACGGAATTTGTAATGCAAGTAAAAATGATTCATGATCCTTTGTCCATACACGGCTTGTGGCAACGCATGAAGGTCAGGTTTTGTCATTTGCCTATTTAGTAAGGGAGTAGTGACGATAAAAACGGCGGTATTTGGATACAAACATATTTTTTCCTTCCACGGATCAAAATACTACTAAGAGACGGTTTCCACCCGATAGGATTAGGTCAAATTTGACAAAAACATTGGCCTGTTAACAAAGTTGAATTCCCCTCCCTATGCAGTCCTTGAACATAAGGCTGGTCAGGGATCATCCTATGTAGAGTTAGACTACTTTCAATATTTACAGTATGTTAAGAAAGTAAGTGTTCTTGCCATATTAGAGATTTTTGTGGCCCCCAAACCTTGGATTTTTTTTTCGCCAAAAAGTAAACAGTGTTGATTTTTAAGATATATTTGGTTTTAAATATCCAATCAAACTTCTGAAAAATATATGAAAATAAGCTCATGGCATCTATGGCTGTTGGTGTTAGTCTGTTTGACACATGCTTGATTCTGCGAGGTTTTTGAAGCAACTATTCAACCAGCGTTTGGCTTTTGGTTGTCATATCTCATCTTTTCATGCACTGATATCTTTTCTTTTTCTATTTAGGTTAACAGGGTCAAATAATTGATACTCTCCTTCACTGGAAAAAAAATAATCAATTGCTCCGGAGTCAAATGATAGCTTTCTCGCTTGGACTGCCATTTGGTGAACTACGTATGTCACAATGCAGGGGCTAACCTTTCTTCACCATGTCAAAAGATTTTGAGCAAACGTACCTATATATTTTATAATATTTTTTTAAGAAATCATGATTTGAGCCACGGTGACCAAAATAATGTGTAGAGTTGTTTTACACGGGATCGAACAAGGGGTCACAAGCTTTACAAATACTTTTCGACCCCGTTTTCATCATCGCAATTGTCATTTCCTGGATCAGAATGATTCTCTATCTTTGCAAATAAACTTCCCTTTTTTTGAGAATTTCTTGAGAACGGTCGAGACTGAATATCATTCGGGCTTTGAATTTTGTTTGGCACCACTTTTCGTTTAAATTTTATTGACATGCTTATTTAATTTACTTCTCTTAGACAAATCTTTTTAGTGGACGTTTTCAAGTAGACAAGAAGAATACTTTTTGTTATAATACATTAATATTTTGAATTTAGGGTTCCCCCCAAAATATTCTTGGATTGAATAACCCTTTACGCAGAGTCTATTAATGAGTCGTCCATTGTCACAACCACTACTGACTACTGACTACTGACTTACTAAAAGTCAGTATCCTAATTTTAAATGTTATTGAATGTCTTTATCAAAATTTGTCAGGTAGTAAATTGACACCGAAATATTTTCCATAGAGGAATTGATTTCCGTAACACCCTATTTGTAAAAGTACGCAGGCTATTTTTGCCTTTAACTCTTTATCTACCTTGGATCGTCCAAGAGAGAAAAGTAAGTATCCGATGTTCAAGCAATCAGGGAGTTTTTCTCAATTTGTGGCAATATGATGCAAGTTATTACGTAAGATTGTTTCAAGTCGAAAATTGATACAATGCTCCATGAACCTATGATATCAAATTCGGNTATAATACATTAATATTTTGAATTTAGGGTTCCCCCCCAAAATATTCTTGGATTGAATAACCCTTTACGCAGAGTCTATTAATGAGTCATCCATTGTCACAACCACTACTGACTACTGACTACTGACTTACTAAAAGTCAGTATTCTAATTTTAAATGTTATTGAATGTCTTTATCAAAATTTGTCAGGTAGTAAATTGACACCGAAATATTTTCCATTGATAGAGGAATTGGTTTCCGTAACACCCTATTTGTAAAAGTACGCAGGCTATTTTTGCCTTTAACTCTTTATCTACCTTGGATTGTCCAAGAGAGAAAAGTAAGTATCCGATGTTCAAGTAATCAGGGAGTTTATCTCAATTTGTGGCAATATGATGCAAGTTATTACGTAAGATTGTTTCAAGTCGAAAATTGATACAATGCTCCATGAACCTATGATATCAAATTCGGGGAAAAGTGGAGAAAACGTCCTTGTTATACTGCCATCTAACATTTTCGATAAACGAACGTGTTTGGGATGCACATTTGCAAGGGGCATTTTTGTGCAATTTTGAAGAAGGTTGCTCTAGCAAACAGAGCACCAAAATGAGTTAGAGCCAAGAGGCTCAAATTATGATCAAGATAGCTGCAATCTACCACATTCCCCAAACCGTTTATGCAGAGCTTTATCTTTGTATGACCTTGATCAAGTGCAAAATGCAACCCTTTCAGAGATGGGAAAGTCTGACAATCGATTTTTGAGAGATTATAATTCTTCTAAGAAACCCTGTCAAAACGCCTGAAACTTAATTGCTTTAGTCTGACAGATTCAGTATGCCAGATTTTATCTTTTGTTTGCCATTTAGTCTCTTTCCAAGTAGGAGGGAGGTTAAAACCGTTAAGGTCAATGAAGTGACTACATCTACTTGGCATGCATTATAACAACGCTCAAAAGCTCTCAGACGTGTCCCAACTATCGTACAGCAAGACCGCACTTAAGTGACTTTTTCCACGCCTTTGATAACACGGTGGTTGAAGAAATTTCTGGTTAAGTTTCTGGTCCAGTTTTCTCTAATGTCAAGATATCTACATACGTTTTTCTTCGCCAAAGAAACAAAAGAAACAACATTTTGGAAAACACTTATTTCAAAGTAGCTCAGACTAGCTTGTTAAATCCCTTAAAGTACATTGAAACGTATCATTGTCAAAAAACTTAGACAATCAGTACTATAACTGCTCTTAGTTATGTATTGACACAAAATTTCACGAAAACAAATCTGACAAATACTTAGTGATTACTAGAGATAGGGGAAAATTGCAATTGCATATTATGCGTATTTCATGCAATAATTGGCCCAACAGCAAAGTTCTCATTTAGCGATTTCCTTTGTATATTTTGAATCTTTTGGGGACAGAGTACCTTAAACCAACCAAGAAAATGTCACCACGTATTCTTGGGAAATGATTTGCGTACATTTCAATATAAAAGAGGTACCAAAACAGGAAATTATCGGTCATATTACTCAGCACATTATTCTAAGGTTTTCAAAACTGAAGTGCAAAAATCGAGGATTCAAAAGCAACAACAAAAGTATAAAAACAGCTATTTTCTTTTAAAACCATATTTTCTTTGCATGTGAATAAATAGAAATGTTAGATGAAAAATGTCTTTCCTAAATAAATGACCCCCAAAAAGTTTAAGTGATCTCCTAAAAAATCGAGGTGCCAAGCTCTTTTTTGATTCAATGTCCCATTTGAGTTGCCAAAACCCATCAAATTTTTTGGGCTGATTTTTCGTCCCACCTCCATACCACCATTGGGACCCCAACAGTCCAAGTCACAAAATCAATTATTCTCAGAGAACTTAACAGTAGCTAGTCATTCAAAATAGAGCAGATATGAAATTTTGATGAAAATCTTATCCAAGTCTGACTTAAACCCCACTAACAAATTTACGCCTACGTATGTCCTACATATAGACATTTGACGGAACAAAGTTTAGGATTAAGTCTTCGTTTTTAGAAGGATAGGATCACAGGATCCGCATGTCTGCTTTTTTTTGTACCCCTTTGCGCCCAAACACCATATTTCGAATATGTAAGGAAACGTAAAAGTGTTATCGCTTTTCCAACCAACAATTGAACTTCTGTGTCAAAGCGAGCTACAAGTTTTACCTTTTTATCGCTTTTAGCACTATCCTTTGATTTTTCGTATAACAGCTCTGTTTGTTTCAATACTCATGCCACAGCCAAAACTTTGACACATCCCTACGTTAGTCAAAAGGGGGCGCTCAAGTGCAAAGGGGTAAACAACGATCCCGTGAGCATGTCCTATCATTGTTAATTTAAGTTAGATTTCTGTTTGAAAATGACTCATATTATCCTTTCTTCATTAATTACAATCACTCCTACAGCACAAACCAATGAAATGAGAGGCAAAACATATAAATTGTGAGGTAAAATAGGCTCCTTGAGCCAAAGTTACATTTTTTTACTCCCTTAGCCATTTTTCCCCTAACTGGCCTCTTCTTTTTACTTTCTTCTCACGATTTTTCACATTTTCCTCCTTTTCCCTCTCATTGTTATTTGGGTCCTTTTCAACTGCCTTCTTAACTTGATGTTCCTAGTTTTGGGACATTTTTACTTACCTTTGTGGAGCATGAGCAGATGAAGGGTTAAATCCTCATCCAGGACCTTTCAGCAATATTTTTGGGCTAGGGTTTTCACTGACTTTACCAACCGTTGCAAAGAATGTAATCCTCGGTATAATGAAAATGAAAGATCACCATTTGTCTAGATGTTGCCACTTAAACTCTACAATATTTGGTCTACCAATTCATTGACAAAATTAAATGAAATTCCCTTTTCGGTTTGGGAAAGTCTGAAAAAAAGAGAGCCTGAAGTTGAGCTACATCTGCCATTTTAGGTTAGATCCAACCCAAAATTATTTTGTGCACAAGAGCACCCTGTATCAATTAAAAACCTATCCTAAGGTCGAAAATTGCAAGATTTATTTTTAAGTATTTTTTGTTAACTCTATAAATAGCCTAGAAAATAGAGTTGGATGTCCAAGACTTGCAACGCATTAAAAGACAGCCAAGAGTCTAAATCCGGCTAAAAGTGGCGTTTTCCCCATTGTAACAACTCTTTTTACATTATTGTTACTCGTTTTTGCATATTTAAAGCATTTTGTCGGATTATTCTCAAAAGGCATTCTACAAAGGCAACATTTTTTTCGAGGTCCAATCATTATCGATGTTGTCATATGATTGTTTCGTTGCAAAGGGTTGGGATCATACATTTTTTTCAATGCCCATAACCTAGTTTGCCTGAGGTTTATAAGAAAGTTCATGTATTCATGTTATGTCTTTGGCAGGTTTGCCGTTTTTTGCCATCAAGTTTTAAAAAAGGATTTGAGGCTTGCCTGAGCTTTTCTTCAAATGGGAGGGAAATAATAGGCAAGTGATTTTTAGGAGCTTGCCATGTATGAACACTTTTTTGAGATCCAAACTTGACTAGATAATGCTCTTTAGCTGTTCAGC
>NC_081451.1:2406499-2406589 GCF_007210705.1 Tigriopus californicus
AATAATAGGCAAGTGATTTTTAGGAGCTTGCCATGTATGAACACTTTTTTGAGATCCAAACTTGACTAGATAATGCTCTTTAGCTGTTCA
>NC_081451.1:2406620-2415116 GCF_007210705.1 Tigriopus californicus
TTTCGGGTTTTCATCCCTTAGCTTTCTAAAGACAGGAAAATGTACACAAGTATCAATGTGAAGCATAGTTTCCACAAAAAATCCATCTATTCCCGCCAAAAAACTAGGGTTTAGTTTATTTAAAGATTTAGATTATGCAGAAAGGTTTCAACAAGCCACAAAAGTCTTCAGGTGTGACCATATGCTCAGTTTTAATCCTTGACCAAGGAATCTTGTCCAATTTTTATATTAACATATCTCACCCCCTCCCAAGCCATGCATATCGTTGCTCAACACCAAACCCTCTGTGCGTGGAAAAATAGCCATTCATCAAGGATGTCCGAATACCTTGGAATGTCTGCCACATCATTAGGGAGGAGTCAAAGTATGAGAGAGCTTAAGGTCGTTCAAAAGTGCGTCAGGGAGCCAAGTTTTGAGGTTAGGGCGACTGATTTGGGTCGCGTGATGGGAGATGACCACCTTACCCTTTTGGAATGAACGTACGCTTGAACTTGGGGCAATGAGTGCGAAGGGTGAGTACATGTGTGCCGTTGCCTGAGCGCCTTTCTGCTGCATTTTCGTTTTTGCATTTTAACACGGGAAATCCTTCTCTGATCTCAGTTGAGAGGTTGGAGCCCAATTCGTCACTCACTCCCCCAACTTTTCCGAAAGGTAAGAGAAAAGGGAATTGTGAGCAATCAAGGCTTTTCAACTACTCTCTTAGCTTTTGAAGCATCACTACTAATCCCACTCCATCATCCCTCTATCTTGAAACAAAAGGTATTAACACCAGCAATCTTCAAAAGCTTCAAGCAATTGAAATAACGTAAAATGGCCAAAAATTCCCAACTTCAATTCGAACGTTCAAAAAGAGGAAGAATAAAGGTTTAAGGTTTTTAGCAATATGGCTCTATCAGACTCTAAAATTGATGGGTAAGTTTAAAAAATCCAACTATGGAAAAATGTACTGAAAGTATCAAAACAGATTAAGCGTACCGTAGAAAACAAACCAATTGTTTTGCAATTGAACCCTATCAATTACTGAAATGAATATGTAGCCCCAAGGAGAGCGTGACAAGTTTTCACGTTCATAATTCACAAGTATAGAACAATAATTTTATCCGGCTATGTTGGAGAAAAAATGCCTTGGGATAAAGAGATCCGCCATACAAAGATAATGCCGTTCTTTGAATCTGAAAATCTCCTTAGCAACATGATCCTGTACCCCATTCAGGTCTGCTTGTAACGCACGCTTTGGGAGCCTCTTCAAGGTGCATTTACGCTTGCCACAAAAGAGGCGAGTAAAGTACAGACCAAGAGAATGAGTTACGGTGGTTTTGGGCATTGCCCTCAACAATACTTCCCATTCAATACCCGGTTGCAACCCAAATCCAAGCTCAAAAGTGATAATTCGGATGTGCTTTCAATAGTGCAACAAATGTATGCACTTTGAAGACATTTTGATCAAGTATTATGTGACTAACATAATCAGTAGCATTTTTTTGTATTTGGGTTACTTGGGTCAGAGGGATGAACCTCGCCCGGCCAGCAGAGCTAGCCATTGCATCGTCCAATTTATTTTACATAGGTAGTGTCATAGTCCGTATAAGATTGATTCTCCATTGGTGGGTGTGGTTAGGGTCTAAATGTTTCCTTGAGAAAGGTCGGGGAGGAGAATCGAAGTGGGGACCTCTCAGGCTAGTAAACTGCGCTAACCACTACACCACGTCTCCTCCCTATTTAAGGTTCGGCAATTTTTCCTCTGGGGCATTGAATGTCAACCATTTGTTGACCAAAATGAGGCTGGAGGCAATCAATTTGATTTGAGACCATTAACTTTTAAAAGTAGCCAAAATTTTGGCCACCCTAGCAATGCCTGGTAAGGTTCTCCATTGCTTGCCCAGATTAGAGACTTCTTTAGTCTCTAGGCCGGATGACCCAAAAGCAAAAGAAAACGCAGACGCCTTTTTCTAATCTAATGGTTCCAAAGCCATTGCCAGAAAGTTTTGCCTGAATTCAGACAAAACGTTAACGCTCAAAAAAGTTGTTTAATACAGGGGAGCCAATTTGAAATGTCCTTGGTCTTTAAGACACTCTCATTTTGCTATTTCTAATTTCCGATCTTTGCAAACAATTTCAATTATCTACCAGATCCTTCTCGATTCTGGAATGTATGACCAAATTCAATGGCTCAGAGGAAATTGAGCTTACCGGCTGTTCTTGTTCCAAATCGAGATTATCAAGAAATTTCATACAAAAAATAGGCCTGCTATGCAAGAATCTGCATGATATGTTGGACATAGTCGGTGCTAAATTGCGCCAGGTTTGTTACTCTTTCATGAAATACTTCATGAGTTTTAGCACTCTTGAAAAATACTTGTGAAATGGGCCACCCTGTAAAGAAGAACAGGTGTGTTTTGCATATAAGAAATGTCACACAAGGATGCTGTCTCCCTTGAGAAATTATTGCTCTCGCAATCAAGATCAAAAGATTCGCATGGAAAGTGCTATTTTGGAATTTGGCCAAACCATAGGCTCAAGAGAGAGCTGAGATCCCAAGTTCATGGTGTTATCAAGACCGATTTCAACTTTCCATTATCTTGGAGGACTACACCTAAATCCTTCATGGATGAGACCTGCTCAATGTCCTTACCTTCATCATCTAACAGTGGAGTGTCTAATGGCGTCGACCCAAAGGTCATTGAGTGGAATTTCATTCCATTCAGTGCCATGTTACTCGCAGCAACCCAGGAGTAGATTTGGTCTAGGAGCTCTAACAGACAACCAGAGTTCTGGACATTCCTACTAACTACCAATTTTGTATCATCAGCATAAGGATAATCATCAGCATCTAGTCAAATTGAGAGATTTTCGTTTGACCAGGGCCAGTTCTTTTCCACTGAATTTGACAAAGATGCCGTAAATTACCTCATCTTTTTTGAGGTGAGCAGGTTCAGACCCTTTCCTTTTTTGCGGACTTCCTTACCGCTACTGGGGTTGAAATCCCTGCAGTTCAAAAAAGAGAAATTCATTAATTCTACTTAACTTTTATTTACATATATTATTTGATCGATCGACCAACGAATTAGAGTTGGCTGATTTGGCTAACTCTTGAATATAAGGTTGATCGGCAATTTTAGTCAAAAACTTGTCCAAGTCTGACTTGAAAAACTGCTACTGGATCAACACTCACATACGTCCTACGCATATTTGAGGGGAACAAATTGAACAATGAAGGAGCCCGAGAAAGAAGAGAGGTGGACTTCATCGTTCGAACTAGCCTGGATTCTCGAGGGCTTGAAGGTGCTCTCAAAACGCACGTTAAGCCACTATGGTCACTACAATTGACCCTAAATCCTGGGTTGGGACAAAGCTCAAGAGAGCTTTTGAAAACGTACAATACCATCGTCGAATTTTCGACCAAAAATGTTTCAGACGTACTCCTTTCTGATGGTGTATTGATTAGGCGGGAAGGAGGGTGTTTTTCCATCTAGGATCAATTTGAATGTATTGACCGAATGTTCCCATTTAAATTGGCCACGTTCCTAATCATCTTCCGAGTCCAGCGTCGTTCTTTTGTGATATATTCTTTATTCCGCCTCAAATCAGTTGGTACTTCACTTCTGCATCAACTCATTATTGTTTTGCCACAATCAAAACCCCCCATGGGGCAAGCTGTCTTTGCTCGACAATATGCTAGTTCAGTAAAGTACATGCACCGATTTTCAAACTAATTTTGCCCTTCCATTTGTTGCGCTGCCATGGTATTACTTCCGATTCTGTTTAAAACGTAAACAGATCGCAAATATCTCCATTTAACACCTTTCTAGTGTCATTTTATAGGTATTTCTTGTCAATTCAAATTGCATTTTGCAACACCCTTTGATGTCAAGGACTCATGAATCACAATCCTAACTGTATTTTCAATGATCAGCTTACTCTTCTCCTAATACCAGTAAGACCAAAGTAAGGGGGCTGAAGTACACTTTTATGTTTTGACTGAAATATCCACACAGACCTTGACAGTTTTACTCAACAAATGCGAGCTAGAATTCAATAAAGCAATGAAATCATAGATTTTTTCCTTATTACTTTGTAAGGTAGAAGCCTGCCAAGATGTGTTGAAACACATCTTCCATGGACTTCCATGGACATTTATTAGGGCATTCTGGCTACCGTTATGAAAACACGCGAAAAGAAGAGACGACCGACCACTCGGACATTCAAGCAAGCTCTGGTACCAGCAAACAAACATGCCAGCCAAAGCCAGTCATGCAAATTGGCGTATCAAGCTAGTTTTAACAAAGCTGACCTTTCCTCAAATAGCCATGTGAAAAAGTGTCAGCTTCACAAAACTGTGTTTGAAGCCCCAAACTTGCATCACCGACACTGGTACCAGCAAACAAACGAACCTATCAGAGCTTGCTTAAACGTCTCCATAACCAAGAATCCAGTTCCAGCTTCAAGGCGCTTGCTCGAGCTTTGTCTAGTGAGGTCAGACTGAATAGAGGCTTGTTTCTTCCGTTTCAGTGAAGTGTTTCTACCTTATTGCAACTTGCGCCCCATCATAGCCCCTTCAATGTTTCGGTATTAAAAATGTGGTCAGACAACTTGCTCAAACCCGTTTTATGAAGCGTGCCAGAGGAGAGCAATTGCTTAGCAAGGGGTCGTATTAGGGGCTTCTAATCAGAAATTGGACGTGCTGTCAACGATTCAGATTTGTTGCTCTTGGGTTTGAGAGAGAGCATGTTTTCATTTAGTCCTTAAATTATCTGAAATTGTAATTTTAGTGTGGACACATGGCCGAAACTATTTGCTTTGAAATGTCAAGAAATCTCAATCTAGAGTAGGCCTTATGGCTTTCATGGCAAACCTTATTCAAAAGGCTAGAATGCCCTTGAATTGCAAATGGACGTAACTTGAGTGACAAGCCCTCTAGATGTAACAATCAATACTTGTACTTGTTAGGAGCGATGGTCAAATTCAAGTAACTCGCTTTTCAATATTTTTTTGACATTTAAAGTTTCAATATTTTCATTCTTATTTCAGGGCAGGACTGTATGAAAAAAGAAATTTCATTGAGAATGTTTGTAAGTTTTGCCCTCATTTGACGAAAAGTCTCCTAATTTCCCAAAAAGCACACCTTCTTGGTCATGTTAGTATGTGAAATTTATAAAACTGCGCATAAACCCTATATCTTATTTCATTTCACATTAGGCTGGAAGAAAGCCGAAAACTCGTTTCGCTAACCTAGTTGCCATTCCCAAATTTGCCATCATTGTTCTCCATCGTTGCTTCTTTACATGAGATCATATCTTGGTTTGAGTTTCCCCCGGACCTTTCTTAATGAAGCTTTCAGACGCAAACCACATTCCCAGACGGAGAACAAACCAAACTGATAATGGTGCATTTACAAGACATAAATTTGGACAAATGATTTGACAAACAATTCCCGAAATGTTAGACTTCTGGAAAGGGGGACTAAAATTCATTTTAACTTTTCAATGACTTTGCTTGAGGCCAAGGATATTTTTAAGATCAGTCATGTTGATTCACCTCAAAATTGAGGCAAAGGCTTCGGACCATGGCCAAGACCAAGGCTTGAACTGATTTGCATTAGTTTATAAATGATATTGACATTCGTTAACGCTTTGAAACCTTGGTTACATTTTCGAATTGAATTGACATGGGGAATTAAAAGACAGACGCTAATTCATGTGGAGACCTACATTTGCATACTGAAAACAAAGTACTTAGGCTACTTTTGTTTTTGATATGTCTAACACTTCCAATGTGATGGTGGGCTTTGCTGGCCGGGCGAGGTTCATTGCTCGAATCATAGCACCGTACCAGCCAAAAAATAAAAAGAGGATAAAAGTACTCCCTTTTTCCCGCCATTTTTTATCGTTTAGAACATAGTGATTGATGCAATAACATTATTGGTAAAGCTTTGACGCAGATTTAGGAAAGTTATGAGGAAGGCGACAAATATGGGGAACAAGTGCTAATAAGGGATTGTAATTGGTTAAGTGAGCCTCAGTTATGGCACTTGATTGGACCGTTCTTGCGAAAAAGCGTTGGATTTCAAAGTGGCGAAATTTCATCTGCCACTCAGTCTGATTTCATTTCTTTTCAAATAACCCAAGTCATAGCAATGTTATGTGAGACCTATTCTGTACATTTCCTTTCAGAAAAATGGATTACGTTTTACCCACAACCTCAGAGCTCCGTCTCTTTAATACTGCAGTCGATTTCCTGGGGCTCGGTGCTTATGCTCAATCATTGCTTCAGGTGAGAAATAAAAAGCTAATTGAAACACTTTTCTCAGTGTCACTGAGACCCTTTCCTTGAATTCATGAGAAATCAGTTTTGCTGGGACCGAAAATAGTTAGTTCTAACAAATCCTTCCCAGAAAAATATACAAAAATTGTTCTAGGTCATTGGCATTTTGGTTCTCACGTTGGTAACTGGTTTAGCAAATAGCCTTGGCCAAATTGGCAGCCTCTTCTTCCCTCAAGCCACTACTTCTCCTCCTGGAATAACGTTCACAACATTGGCCCCATTTATTCCAACAATTGCTCCAACCCCAGCTCCAGTAACTACTACAACAATGGCTGGACCATTAGCGTTTTGTAAGTATTATTATCGATTTCCGTTATTTAGCTTAAATTTACGGTGGGTTGCTTGGAAAGGTCTAAAAACTGCTTGGCAAGAAAATAACGTTCAAAACTCCAATCTGAACAAACGGCAGATTAAAGTAGATAACAAGAGGTGGAATCATGAGGAAATAGATTGTTCCAAAATTACATGAACCATGGTAGCTGAGTGGTCTAAAGTACCCGATAGAGGCACGACGTAGTTTCCCCGAGGGCGTGGGTTCAAATCTCGCCTTCGGAGAAAAGCCAAAAACTACATGAAATATGCATTACTTTTCTGAATATTGGATCACGTTGTACTCCAGCACCGCTCTCACACTACGCTTACGTAATATTGGACTGAACACTTGGCAAACAGGGCATCACATTTCGTTTTCTCTCCTAAACCTCAATCAAAATTTTCATTGGCTCTAAAAAAAATCCAAGGCCACTGAGTAAAAGAGCATTAATTTTAAACTTAACTTTGATAACACAGCTACTGGAGACGCAAATTTCTGTCAAACTTTAAAACGGCAAGTAAAACTAATCGAAATGGCAAACAAATTGGCCATCAAGTGAAAAGTTATGGCAAATTAATTAGCAAAAGTCAAAATGAAACAATCGGTGAAAAGTAGGACAGTGAAAAAAGGCGACTGTTATTTTGACTGATCCAACAGTCTATTACATGGTTTTGAAATAGGCAAAGATATTGGCTTGTGGCGGCTGATTGAAGCAACAGCGTAATGAACAATTAAATCAGGTGTGTGAACTATAACTGAACAACTTGATATGGAACAAACCGATGGCCTTCTTTTTTCCTTCACTTTTCAGTGGATTGTGGCTTGGCATCATGTGAACCGGAGGATGTCGTTTTTTCTCAACCAGACTTCCTTGGCACCCTAGAAGAGTGTTGTGCATTGTGTCCTTCTCCTTCACTTTGCCAAACTCAGTTAACTCTCGGCGGATCTGACACTTGTTTTTGCTTCGAAACCTGCGGCCCAGGTCCTCCAATTGAGCTCCCATTCGGTACCGCTGGCCGTCCATGCCCTTAATTGCAAGAAGGCTCCAAATTCAACGGCCCAAGGTTTTTGCTTGGGCGAAAATGAAACGAACCTAGTTAAAACCCATTGAGTCAATTTTTGAAAGTCACTCTCAATTAGAGCTATTCTCCGTATGATATTTACTAACATGTTTTATAGGTTCATGTGCTGTGTTCATGACCCCTACTTTCGTATCTTTTGTAATAATTAAGTCCCCAAGACACATCGGAGCCCAGATAACTCAAGTCACCTGCTTTTATTCTAAATTCGATAAACATATGTTTCACTGTAAATAAAACCTTATGCAAAACGCACTCTGATTGTGCTTAGATTTGGTGGTCAGAGAAAGTAGATAAAGGCACGTTCTTCTGAGGACGTAAAAGATGAGGACCTGAAAGATAAGCCGGAGCTTATCTTTGATTTTACCTACTTTCCACCTAACATGGTCATCTAATTTGAGAACTTCTAGTGCTCTTCAAACGATTGACTAACTTCAGATATCTGGTTGCGCCTATTTTACTGAGGCTTTCAAAGGGAATCAGAGACTTCAAAGCCAATGACAATACTGAAGCCTCCCTTAGCTACGCTCCAACCCGTCTTGCTAAGAGATACCACAAACACGGACCACAGGTGCCTCCAAGAGAACGGCCTAACAACAAAGTCCCGTCATCCATGAGATCCCAATCGTCCCAAACCCAGTGACCAATAAATGAAGAGACTCATCATTTAGGGTTCAGATAATTTTTCTCTTTTTTTTCAATTTTAAATCAATTTAATTCTTAATTTTTTTGGACGTTTTTATCAGCCCAAAAATACCCTCAGAACCTCTAATTTTGATGAAA
>NC_081451.1:2416060-2422772 GCF_007210705.1 Tigriopus californicus
CTAACTTGACAACTAAAACTTCAGCTCCATGGGATCAATATGGCCTATTCTAGGACCATGTCTACTTTTGGCCAAACCACTTGACCATTGGTGTTTGAACAGTCATTACTCCGGCAATAGCTTTTCATTTTTTTTCTTGCGGACTTCCTTACCGCTACGGGGATCGGAATCTCAGCACGGAATCCAAGACGAGATTTTCATCAATTTTACTGAGCTTTTATTAATCTATATTATTTGAACGACCAACGAATAAGAGTTGGCGGATCTGGCTAACCCTCGAATATAAGGTTGACTGGGAAGTTTCGTCAAAAACTTGTCAAAGTATGACTTAAATCCTGCTACTGGATCAACGCCTACATAAGCCCTACGAATATTTGAAGGCAGCAAATTAAACAATGAAGGAGCCCGAGGAAGAAGAGAGTCGGACTTCATTGTTATAACTAACCTGGATTTCGGAGGACTTGAAGGTGCTCTCAAAACGCACATTAAGCCTCTAGGGTCACTACAATTGACCCTACATCCTGGGTTGGAACAAAGCTCATGAATGCTTTTGAAAACGTACAAAATCAGATACCTTTCGTGCCTTCTCTGAATACTGTACAATCCCAACCTTTCTAACCTCTCCCAGTACGAGAGCGCTCTCATATCCTCGATGTTCCTACTAAAACATCTTTAGACCTGCTCGAGCTTTTGCAAATATGGTGATTGGCATCATTTTTAAATTAAAATACACCTGAGACAATGAATGGTGTTTCAATTGAATTGTGATTAACAAATGTGCAATTTGAAACTCGCCGAGTAATGGCTTTATTTAACTTTTGACCTTCGACAAACCACTATCCAGATTGCCTCAATGTTTTGCTTGCTTATCTATGTGTGTTCTGTAAGAGCTTCAAAAATGAAAATTAAATCTCAGGGTAAGATTAAGGCCTCCGTCGAATATGACCACTCACAAACTGAGTGTAAGGTGGTTCAGGCGGTCAGGTCGAATTCTAAGGCTTTCTTCTCTTATGCTAACTCTACGAGAAAGATGAAACACCCTGCAGGGCCTTTTGAGGTTGATGGGGAAGCCATTAGCAATGTAGAGGCTATGACTAACATGCTAGGAGATCAGTTCTCTCGTGTGTTTTCAACCCCACCGAAGTCAGAAGCAACAGCTCATTGCTCTGAAGATGAGTCTGTTGAGATTGACAAGGTCAATCAAGTTGAGCGTTTAGATGATCTTGAAGTCACAGATCAAGATGCTTTAGAGGCCATCAAGTTCTCCTGGTCCTGATGGCGTAACATCTCAGTTTCTAATGAGATGCTCACTGGTTCTTGCTCCTGTTTTCACGTACTTGATGCGTTGCATCTTGGATCAGGGCAACTTTCCATCTTCACTAAAATTAGCTCACGTTGTTCCAATTTTTAAAGGGGGAGATAAGTCGCTCCCCAATAACTATAGGCCGATTTCTCTCACTTCGAATGATGCGAAGATGTTTGAGAAGATCATGAAGTCCAAACTTGTTGAAATTCTTGAGGCCAATGAAGTCCTTCCTCCTTGCAAGCACGGGTTCCGAGCACATTTTAGCACGGTTACCCATCTGATTGAGCATTTAGAACAGGTCATTGAGGGACTGGAAAGACGCGAGTCAGTTGATGCTGCCTATCCTGATTTTGCCAAGGTCTTTGAGAAAGTAGATCATGGCCTGTTGTTGAATAGACTTCATGACATTGGGATCCAATGCAAGGTTTTCAACTGGAAAAGAAGCATTATTCAAGATAGTAATCAAATTGTCAAGGTTGAGGGATCCCTGAGTGACATACATGATGTCAAGTCAGGTATTCCCCAGGGCTCCATTTTAGGACCCATCCTTTCCAGAATATTCGTTGCCCCGCTTCAAAAGCTTAGTATTATTGCCCGTCTCTCTTCATATGCTGACGATACAAAGGTAGTTTCTGGTAGGCATGGCCAAAATTGCACTAGCCTTGCAAAGGACCTAGAAAGAATCTACTCTTGGGTTAATGAAAGTGTCATGTCTTTGAACAAAATGAAGTTCGATGAGCACAGCCAGATGAAGGTGGGTAGAGCTTTTCAAATGTGTGGTTGGATATATCGCAAGTTGAAGTCAGTCCGGATACAAACAGAAAAAAATCATTTCTTAGGATTTTCGTTGGTATACATAGCAATTTTTGAGTTTGCACGGAGCAATAGAGTACTTCTGTAAGAGATAATCTCTAGTTGTTTGGGTGGATTTAATTCTGGTTAGATCAATGCCTGGAGGGTTGAAATTATTCCACTCGTTGGGAAAAGTAAAGTTCGGTAGTCTTTGAAAATATTGTGTGTTTGGAGAGTAGAACCGTAATATCGTAATTTGCACACAACAACGTATAGAGCTGAGTGAAAGGACATCAAAGAGAGAATTAAGATATTCCTTCAAAATTGCACCGATCGTGATTAATGATTGTAAGTCTGAAATTGCTTTTGCTTATCTATTTGCCCTAACAACATGCCTTTTTATATGAAATGTAAGCCTTTAACGAGGAAACTGGTTGTTACTTAGAAGCTGGATTCTTCGTTGATCAGCTTACCCCTCTCGTCTCACCATTGAGACGACTGCCACAGTGGTTCAAAAGCCTTTTTGAATTCCAACAGATATATCCAAGCACATCTTGTTAGCTAATAGCCATATGCGCGACAAATTTGGGCCAGATTTCAATAAATCAACCAAGTCAAAATAACTTCTTATGGTTTTTGTAAGGAAGAAGACTGTTGAGATGGATATGCGCAATTTTTCTCAATACCTGATGAGCTTTTTTGACCACCGTGGTGAGACGGGTGAGACGAGACGAGAGGAGACGACCGTATCCAAGAATCCAGCTAGAATTTAAAAAAAACACGTTTTTGTGTATGATGTAACATGTTATCATCATTGTCATCATCTATTTATTTAACATTGTATGATTACCGGATGGTGGCTGCTGACTAGATGTTTATTGTACAAAAGGTGGAGGTATATATACAGAGGAAAATAACTATGGCAAGTGGGAGCAGCAGTAAAGCATAAATGGAAATTGGTGTCGGTGACTAGAATTTAACAAACATAATCAAATTTGTAATAATATGACAAAAGATTGCAATAACGTGCTTATTGTTCTTGATTACAGGGTTGGCAATCATGTTCTTAAGTTGATAATACATGTTTTTACATTCAGTCTTAAAGTAAAGGTAAGTTTTAGATCTCAATGTACGAGTGCAAATGATAATCTTAACAATTCAATAGTAACAAAGCTATCAGCCTAGCATTATTGTACACAATTGTCATTATATAATCATTGAATAATGGTGGCCGAGTGGTCTAGTGTACCCGATAGAGGCACGACATGGTTTCCCAGAGGATGTGAGTTCGGATCCCGCCTTTGGAGAAAACCATATTTTCTGTCTTGGAGATCGCTTAGAGCAGACGCAATTTAGTTTGTTCCTGTTCTTATCTCCCAGGAACTTCGCACCAAGGTGTGACTTCCCCTGTTGCTTTTTAAGGGGGAGATAAGTCGCTTCTCCGTCAATATAGGCCGATTTCTCTTACTTTTTGATATTGCGAAGGAGTTCTCATCAAGACTTAAAATATGGCAGACCGAGCTCAGCCTCCATCACCTTTGTTTATAATTATTTTAGACCACTTAATGCTTTACCAAGAGCCCAGATGGCGACGAAGGAAAATGTCATGCTTAACACGTTATTAATTCAATTGTTTGCTATAAAAATGAACAATTTTCTGGATTATGGCGTATTATTTACTCTTACAGGCAGTGTTGTATATTCCTGTCTTTCTTTTCTCTTTTATTTGGATGCTTTGCAACTCTTTTTTCTCATTAGTCCTCTAGCTGCATCTATGGACGATATCTGTTTCAGAATTGAAACCAGGTCCAGTTTTCATCTTTCTATAATCAACGGCCAATGTTCATCTTTGAACTTGAAAGGCCAGACCGACCTTTTTGACCGGTTTTATTCTAGAGCACGCAAGCTTTTGAGTTAAGGTCGACCCGATCTCAAGAGCATATGTGGTTGGATATATCGCACGTTTAAGTCCAGAGATAGTATCACGATGCTAACTCTGTACAAGTCGATTGTCCAGCCACATCTTGAATATGCTTCACCCATTTGGGCTTCAATGAGTTCAGCAGGTTTGCAAAAGGTCGAACAAGTACAAAGATGTTTCACTAGGAACATCACAGGATTGAGTGAGCTCTCGTATTGGGAAAGGGTAAAAAAGTTGGGACTGTACAGTGTTCGGAGGAGGTATGAAAGGTATCTGATACTGAACGTCTTCAAAAGCAGTCATGAGCTTTGTCCCAACCCAGGTTTTAGGGTCAATAGTGGCTACCCTAAATGCTTAACGTGCCTTTTTAAGAGCACCTTCAAGCCCGCGAGAATCCAGGCTAGTTCGAACAATCAAGTCCACCTGTCGTCCTGTACTGTTTAACCTTTTGCCAGTATCAGTTCGACGATTCTATGATTTAGATGAACCTTTGTTAAGTTTTAAGCGCGATCTTGATCAATTTTGGCAATCAATACCTGACCAACCTTACGTTCAGGTATGGGTCAGAGCGGTAAACTAGAACTCATTATCGGACCAATTTTTGACCAATCTTGAAGAATCAAGGGAACGAATCGAATTTTGCAAAAACGATCAAATCTTGTCATAGAACTTGCATGCACTAGACATCGTCAGGAAACTTACGCTGACTTGACAAGACAACTTCAAAAAATGAATCAAATGCCTCAAGCCTTCATTCCTGTTTTGGAGCTCGCTGAGAACAGTCGCATTTTTAGTTTGCTGCTGTGCCTATCTCCCAGGAATTTCGAACCAAGGTGTGACTTCCTCTGTTGCTCCTTGGTTGCTGTGCACTTGTAGTGTTTGTGGTGTTTGTGCGTGGGTGAATGAATGGGAATTGCCATTCAATAAATTCCCCACTCACTTAGGTTTATTTTTTCACGGCTCTTTGGTCAGACGTAATTACTTTAAAACCTAATCAGTTTATTGCTCATTTATGTTTAGCTTGGTATATTCTAGTCATCCGTCATCATTTACATTTATTCCTTACTCATGCTCCCACCACTTAGTCGCCATAGCTCGGATTTCTCTGTATATCAACTCCTCCACAAATAAGCAATAAACATCTAGTCAACAGCCACCATCCGGTAATCATACAAGCTTTAGCAGTTTCTCTCTGATCTGTATTGTAGTATTTCTAGTTCCAAATCGTTATGTGTAGTTCCTAAATCTGATTGTATTGGTCCTTGACAATTATCATTTACTGTTCATCAGTGTGTTGATTTCATTTTGTTTTAGATCAGCTTGTTGAGCTTATTTCTGCGTTTTTGTGTTTTCCTAATTTGCATTTGTTCTTAATTCCTTGCTTTTCTCTGTCCCATACTTCTTGTTTACTATATTCATCTTTGATTTGTATGTTTAGCTTGTTGTGAAGTAGTTCATTCCTATTTTACTCTATTGTCCTGTACCTCAGGACAAGATTGCACATCCTTTTAGTTCTTTTATTTTTCTTGGTCTCTTGATTTCGTTGCTCATAGATAGTTCCTCCTGCATTCATGATGGAGGCTATTTTTGGAAAAGTCAGCAAAGAGGCAAGAAAATGTTTGGACTTGGTCTTAGCAGGGATGGATCCTTCCGTAGTCAATAAGCCCTTTATTACAGATGCCTTAGTTGCTTGGGCCAATGAAATCAGGGCGTTCCTTGAAGAACAGGCTCACCCAGTAGTTGAGAAGTCGACTGATTTGACTAGTGCGGAGGTTGAAGTAGTAGGTCCTCTTGAAATAGAGCATAAGATAGTTGTAGAGAAACCAGTCCATCTTGTTTACTGGAAGCTGCCTGAAGAACGAAAAGGCTGTTATTCCTATAAACATTCTCCTTCCTAATATTCCTTGCCCCACCCCTATTCCCAAAATACGTTCCTATTCAAATGTAGCTGCCCAACCCATTCCGCAAACCCTCATTAGCTCATGCTTTGCCTCCAGTAGAACGTAGCTTTGTTGATAAGAGGGATTTTTTACGGTTCGAGAGGATGGTCCAAGATCTTGTGAACTTGGTCCGTCAAAAGAAAGGCCCGTAAAGGGGCTACATTTGAACGTACATTGTCTTATTTCTAAAAAAGGATGCACAAAAGTTAAGATCTTAGAAGAACTAGCAGTTGAGAGAGAAATTTCATTCATCTCTATAACAGAAACCTGGCTTCGGCCAGGGGTCATAGATGAAGAACTAACCATAGTTGGTTTCAACTTAGTTCGTTGTGATAGGATACGCCCTGATAATCCTACATTCCCACATGGTTGTTTATGCCTATATGTTAGGAGTGATTTGTACATTAGTCGTGTACAAATCTCGAATGGAGAAGTGGAGAATTAGAGATCTTAGTTGTCATATCCGAGGGCTTGATCCGTTTATTGTAACAATGTATAGACCCCCTTCTTGCTCAGTAAGCTCTTTTTCGTCAGCTCTCCAATTCACTGGAAATGCGCAATTTCTCCCAGCATGTTGATGTAGCCACCAGGGCGAAAAACGTTCTGGATTTGGTCTTTTCCAATGACCCTGATCTGATCCAGTATGTCCATTTGACACCTAGTAATCTGTCAGATCATCATGTTCTCGAGATAGGGTCGACCATTACTCAAAAGCCGGCGTGCTCTAGAGTAAAACCGGTCAAAAAGGTCGGT
>NC_081451.1:2423359-2440683 GCF_007210705.1 Tigriopus californicus
TACAAACTGAGAGTAAGGTGGTTCAGGAGGTCAGGTCGAATCCCAAGGCTTTTTTCTCTTATGCGAACTCTAAGAGAAAGATGAAACACCCTGTTGGCCCTTTTGAGGTTGGTGGGGAAGCCATTAGTAATGTAGAGGCTATGGCTAACATTCTAGGAGATCAGTTCTCTCGTGTGTTTTCAAACCCACTGAGTTTAGAGGCAACAGTTTTTTAGGGCCCAGGATTTAGGGTCAATTCTAGTGACCATGGCTCAATGTGCGTTTTGAGAGCACCTTCAAGCCCTCGAGAATCCAGGCTAGTTCGAACAATGAAGTCCACTTCTCTTCTTTCTCGGACTCCTTCATTGTTTAATTTGCTTCCCTCTAATATTCGTAGAGAATACGGAGGCCTTGTTGATCCGGTTGCATATTTCAAGTCAGACTTGGACAAATACTTAGATAGCATTCCAGATCCACCCTACATTCAAGGACTAGCTAGGTCTGCCAACTCAAATTCATTGGTAGACCAAATATAATATAAAGGTTGAAAGGTAATAAATAGACGAATCATAACCTTTCATTTTAATAGTACTGGGGATTGCATTCCCTGTAGCGGTTAGAAAAGTCCGTGAAACACCAAACCAAAAAAATAAAAAAATCTGAATGGTCAGCATTGGCAGGTCGAATGATCTGGAAATTGCTGTTTTCCTGCCTTATCATGTGGTGAGAATATATTGACGACTGTACTTCAGACCCCAGCTTGTTACCCCTGTATTAATTTTTAAAGAGAAGGAGTGAGTTTGTGGCAGGCAGCTAGTGCTCCTGTCGGTGTTTCCCCGAGTCCTTTCTAAAAGACTCTCAAGTCCGAATTTTGTGAAAAAAATCTAGTTCTTTGGTTTAAATTGCGCAATTTCAGTCTTTTTGATCGATTTGAGTACTCTTAAAGACTCGAGATCCCTGCTGGGCTCGCCCCAGCCCTGTGCCTAATTCAATACTCAACCGGATTCGATCCTGGTTTTTCATCGTTGTGATGGAAAACCAAAAATGAATCCGCTTTGAGAATTGAAGTAGTAGTAAAAAAAATAAAAAAAGAATATTAGCTTTAGGACCCTTCCCTCAACTGATTAAGGCTGAAGTATTTGATGGTCAGTTTTATGGTTGAAATACTCGTACCTTTCTAAGTGTTGACAAAACTACAAAACAAATATTTGTAGTTCTTAGGCAGATGTCTTTTATGTGTTCTAGTATTCTCCCTTTCAATAAGTAGCTAATTACTAGGGACGGGCAAATTGTGCTTAAAAAGAATTTTTCTTGCTTAAGACCACTTTATTACACATTTGCAATTTTCACCTTTATTTGTGCATTTTACTTTTATTTTGGACTCTTTTATGCACATTTCGCCGAAAGCTGTGCACTTTGGTTAAAATCAGAACTTTCTGGCGTTAAAATTTGCAATTTCTTTTGTTTTGATGAGAAATTGGCATCCCTGACGTACGTCTGCACTTGACAATTCGGGTTCCCACTTGCCATCTTTTTCCTCGGACACAGAGGATTGCACAACACACTGGAAAATGTTGAATGAGCATATTTCATCAAACAAAACCCAATAAACAGCAACCCACTGAGGACTTTCAAAGAATGGCATTGGCTGATGTCGATTTCTAATAATAACAAGTAGGTTTCCTTTTGTATAAAAACTGGTGATCTCCAGGAGAGACATGAATTTTCCTTCCATTCTGTAATCTCAGTACCTATCCCAGACACCCTGACACCAGCCATCCAAACTTGAAGTTTATTTGCATCTTTATTTGCATTCTGGGCTTGATTTTTTGCATCTTTATTTGCATATTGAGATTCTTTTCTGTGCATAATTTCGAGAACTTTAGTCATTACTCATTAGTGCCTGCCAGTGCCGGTGATGTGAGTTTGACGTGTCAAACAAGTTGCAAATGAAATTGACCTTTCTTCATTGTTCCAAAAAAGAGAGGTCAGCGAAAGGGACAACTTTATTCCTACGTGAGGTAATTTTGGATCTCTGGCAATAGTAGCAGCAAACCAACAAAGCTACCAGAGCTTGCCTTAACGTCTCCATTTTATGATGTAACTTTTTGCATCCATTAATAAAAGCGTAGCCCCCCCGAACACTTCAATGGCTTGACTAAGGTTTAATTGCTGCACTTCCGCCGCGAGAAGATCAGCGTGGTTTGGAAATCCGTCTTCCGGTTCAAAGCCCCAGTGCATTGATTGGTTTAACTACAACATAGAGATACCGTATATCATATGCAAAAGGCTAAGACGTTCTGGTTATGGTGCATGCCACGGTAATTTAATGCATAAATTGCATGTGCATTGCGGATGATTTTCTTACGTTAATCAGAGGTTTTATTTTAAAACGAAGCCTCTTGCATCGAGTCTTCTGGCCCATTATTTCGCTCTCGGTTTGAAAAATTGGGAATGCCGATAGTCGTTGGGTGGTTTTCATGGGAGTGATTTGGATTTAACTTTACTACCGTTGAGGGAGAAGTTGACTCAACATGGCACATTACGGACGGGAGTTGCTGAAATTGGACAAACTCCCGCGGGAGGGACAAAACGTAAGCGGAAGGTAGGTCAATTTCTCTCTTGGGTTGAAAAGAATTTTGCAAGGTCACGACTGATTTGAGCATGTGCTGTGCTTGTTTCAATCAAAAATAGAACTCGCCTGCATAGAAACACTTGAGATGGACGTCTAGGCCCAAATATAGGGCTTCGTCTTCCTTTGTTTTGAAAATTTGGCGAGATTTCTAAATATGAAAGCGAGTCACCAAAAATAGTAAACCCTACTTTGGCTAGTATCATTTTATTGGAAATGATGATTGCCAAAGTGTTGGCGTGTTATCATTCATGCAACATACAACCTTCTATAAAATAACAATTTACCTGTCATAATTGTTCGAAATTCAACCCATAGATAATTTAAAACATCTCCCAGAAAAGTTGATGGCTTTTTCACTGTTTCAGAGTACTTGGGCAATAAATTATTCGTTTAATAATCTCTTGTTAAAGTTTGGCATCTTAGAGCGTATTCTCTCGTTTCTACGTTTGTTTGACCGCATTTAGACGAAGCAGAGGGCGCTTCCTCTGCTCAATGAAAAGGACTATTACTATTGAAGCGTTCAAAATATATCTAGGACAGTTAATGGTGCTTGAAATAATTTTAATCCTGCACAAAATGGACTAATGATAAAGGCTCTTAATAATGAAAACATCGTTTCACGCAATCAGCAACATTGATGCCAAAAGATATTACCCTAATGTGCAGGTTAACCAGATGTCACAAGATAACAGTCTTTTATTGTCGTGCATCCTAATTACATCCAAACCCTATTTGTACGACGTCGAATTACATGAATTAACAATACTGATACATAAATGCATCTAGCAGGAAAGGACATAATTGAAACTTGTTTGCAATTTTAAGCTCTACTGGCATCTTTTTTTGAAAAGCGGAATAAAGGTAAACTTGTCAGGACAGTCGCTTGCCATTCCAACGTAATTCCAAGATGATACTTTGCTCTCTGCAATTGCAAAATACCACTTAACTTAAACAAGATTTGGTAAACTGTATTTTGGCTTGCTTCCCTGTTGCTTCTTGTGTACACACTTTGCTTCAAAAGTACCTAGTTACTGAATTATGACCATTTTAAGTGTCAACCATAACAGAAGGCTCAGAGACAATGTTCTACTTTTCTGTTTCGAAGTCACGTGACCAGTGTTTGCTTTGACCGGTGACGTCAGGGAGGTGAAGCCCTGTTATGGATCTATTCAAGCAATAGCCTGAACAGTCGGCTCTTCATTTAACTATCACTTAATAACAAGTACCTATTATTACTTTCAGACAAACTTCCCTTATTCTATCGGCAGCTGAAACTCCAAACGGCCCTGGACGCCCATTTGCTGTCTTCATTTCTAATCCATACTCAACCATAGTATTTCAGGTAAATCTTCAGCTTTTGGTAATATGGTCTCCTTGAGATAGATTTTGCTAACTGTTACACTTATCGTTATCAGTGTCAAAGCATAGTCCTATTTAATTATTGAGACAACAGCTGCCTGATGACTTCAAAGCAATTTTTTGGGAGATCGCTGGCCTACTTTTCAATAAGGTGAAGTTAATGGAATCCTCAAAGAGTATTAATATTGCGCAAAAGGCATCGGAAAAGATCGAAAATC
Organism: Tigriopus californicus; assembly: GCF_007210705.1. Taxonomy (NCBI): domain Eukaryota; kingdom Metazoa; phylum Arthropoda; class Copepoda; order Harpacticoida; family Harpacticidae; genus Tigriopus; species Tigriopus californicus. The sequence continues at coordinate 2,427,551 of NC_081451.1, forward strand.
AATGGCTATGAAAGAAAACCAAAAAATGAGGAAACATGATACAGTTTATTGGTTGAAAATTCAAACCAATTACCCCTTTCAAGGATTAAAGACTTGGAATTTTTCCCTGAAACTGTCAAGTGGACTGCCAAATGTCACACTGGATTTGGCACAGACGAGCATTTCTTTTAGATGCAATGAGTTCACTCGAGAAAGACAGACTGAGTGACAATGACAGGTTCGAGAGAATGCTGAACCACCTTGAAAGTTTTAGTGCCAAAGCAAGGAGTAAGGCAATTGTAATGGGAGACTTTAACTTTCATTGGGCTAACCAGAAAAGTACGTAACAACAAAGATTGCTCCAGTGGGCTGAAGAAAATGGCTTCAGTCAAAGAATGCAAGAGGCAAGTAGAGTTTGTGACCAAGAAAATGGCAGTCATTCTGAGACAATGATAGATCTGTGCTTTGTCAGGGAACATGAAGCAAAGGTTGATGTGATTGACCCTATAATCTCGAATCACAAAGCAATTCTAACTAGACTGAACAAAGGCAAGAAACCCAGGGAAGAAAAACAAGTTATCAAGCGATGGAAGATAACTCAAGATGTGATCAACTTTGCAAGGCAGAGGCAGCTTCACGTTAACCCAGAAGAGAATGGCCTGGAGAGCTCCGTCCAAAAAAATGATACTTGGTGCAAAGCAGTTAATTCAGAGGCCACTCAAGAAGTCACCATATCAGGTTCAAGGAGGAATGAATGGTACATGGTGGAGGGAGCTCTCTGTACTTGCGAAGTACAGGAACATATATGTCTACAAGTGCCGTAAGGCAAAGTCAGATCACATGGCATCTGTGTCATGGCATAGAGAAGAATAGAGGGCATGGTGTCTGGTCAATCATAAACAAGAGATTGGGACAGCCAGGCCAAATTGTTCTTGAGGACCAAGGTGGCCAAGAGATCAAGGACTCCAGCCAGGTCGCTGGCCGTCTTGCCCAGTTTTTTGAAGACCAAACTCAAAAGGCTCCCTAACCCCGACGAAGTTCTTGGGATTCTAAGTCGACAATACCAACGTGTAGACCCTTGGGACCTGCAAGAAGTGTCACAGGAAGAAGTTGGAGGCCTCATAGATTATCTTCCAAGCAAGACTAGCTCAGGGCCCGATAAAGTGTCNCTTGGGACCTGCAAGAAGTGTCACAGGAAGAAGTTGGAGGCCTCATAGATTATCTTCCAAGCAAGACTAGCTCAGGGCCCGATAAAGTGTCTTGCAGCTTCATAAAAACTTTCAAGTTCGTGCTGATACCTGCCATGACAAAAGTGATAAACTACAGTGTTTGTAATGGCAAATTCCCTGACAACTGGAAGATGGCAAAAATAATTCCTCTCTGGATATCAGAGGGAAGTAAGAAGGATCCTAGTTCTTACCGGCCAGTTGCTTTAACAAGTTTCCTGGGAAAGCTTGTGGAAACAAGCATTCGAAAGCAGATGAACCGGGCACTCATTGACCAGGGACGTCTACCCAGTGAGCTACATGGCTGGCGACAAGGTCGACGAACGTCGACTGCCCTGATGCAGGTCACAGAAGGCATCAAAAAAGCCCGACACAAAGGGAAGAAAGCCATCCCTGTAGCCATTGATGCATCCGCTGCATTCGATCTGATATCAAGAGAGTATTTGATGAGACTCTGAAGACCCTTGGAACAGGGACCAGACTGATCAGGTGGTTTGTGAACTTCAAGAACAGGGAGTGCTTTGTTGAAGTTAAGGGGCAGAGGTCCCATGTCTTTGAGAAAAGCACCGGGGTAATACAAGGAGGTCCAAGCAACCCGGACTGCTATGGGATTGGGTCAATATCTCTCATCTATTGGGTAAAAAAGGTCATGGAGGCCTTGATGGCCCTGTATTCGGATGATGGTATTGGGCTCGCCATTGTGGACACACTTGAGGAGTGCCAGCAAATTGGTCAAAATCTTGCTGATCGAATATCCGAGTGGTTTCTTGCAGTTGGACTGAGCCGAAATAAGAAGTTGGAGGTCGTGGGCTTTGGATACACTCCTCGTCTTATCAAAGTGGGAAGTACAGATGTTCAGCCAACTGACAGCATCCGGTGTTTGGGTTGCCACCTGCAGGAGGATATGAAGTGGGATAAACAGGTGGAGGCCATATATAGCCAAATCAGAAGAGTTGTTAGTAGAATCAGAGCTGAAGGCACTATATCACGGATGGATCACATCAAGACTGATGTCTAATGCTGCAGTCTACCTGCCACTGCTTGGGGCAGAACAAAGGCAATTACTTCAGAGGGCATGTAATTCAGGGATAAGAGCATTTGCAGGCCTACCAAGGTACAGCAACCATTCCGTTTCACAAGTGAGAGGGGAGATGAAGCTCAATTCCGTTGAGGATGTGGGTAAAAGGATGACACTCCTTGAGGGATGGAAGCTGCCACCAACAGGGAACCTTCATGAGGGACCAGCAACCAGGTCAGTCATTAGGGGCGATGTCAGAGAGCCCCAAAAGAAATCGTGGAGTGGAAAGAGTTTGAACACAAAACTCAAAGAAGCATGGAATAATCTTCAGATGGGAATCAGATTGGAGACCAACCTGAAGAAAGCAAAGATCATGATAAATAGACTAGTCACACACCAGCAGTAATATATGCTGGGAGTTTTTGTTGGGCAATGGATGCAATTATAATTTGTTTTCTAAATAACATTCATGTCAGTGCTCGTGAAATAAACATTGTTATCATTATTAGTATTAAAAAACTTCAATTTTCACTATTTTCTCCCCAAATTCGACAAAAAATTTCTTACAAAAAAGACTCGCAAATTGTAAACGTGTTCATAATTTTGTGCTGAAAAGGCTGAAATTAGATCATAAATTGCAGACATATGTCAAGCATTGCTGATAAAGTTGCAAAATTTGCAGATGCAGTAAATTTGCAGAAAATTCAGGGATATTCAAGTTTTAAGCAAAATTTTCACAATTTGCTGGTTGCAAGTTTTGGTCGGCCCTACGCCCTACTAATAACTCAATTTGTTCGGTGACCTCTATGGAGGCGAGCGCTTTCGTCCTACCCGTATCAGCAGAGTGGCCATTAGGCCACATATCCAAAATTGATATTTTTCGGGTGCAATTCAAACCTTTCCAATACCTTATAAAAATCGTTAATACTTCCGATTGTTTTACAGCTGCTGGCGGCACTACTGGTTACGGTTTTTGCTTACTCTGTCCCCAATCTGAGTTTACTCAATATTGTTCCAACTCCAGCACCAACCCCGCTTGCTCCTGCACCAATTGTGCGTGCTCCACTTATCATTGCACCAGCCCCAGATGTCACACAAGCCACAACTCCTCCTACAACAACTCCAACTCCCACCACAACAACTAGCACCACTACCACCACCACACTCATCACTACAACCACTTCAACCCCCACCACTACTAGCCCTACCACAACAACCGCATCAACTTCGACCACTGTGGCCATGGTAGCTTTTCCTGGCTTTGGTGAGATCTAAATTTGAAATAATAAGTCGCTTCGATGAACGATTAGTAATCGCTAAAGACGGGCAAAATATGCAAAATGGCAAAGCCTTATAGAGATAAAAAGCTTCAAAAAATAAGCCTAAAATGTGCAGAAAAAAGTGCAAAAAGGCCAAAAACTGTAATGAAAGGTGCACGTAATATCAAAAAGAAGGGAAATGCAATTTTTTTTTCAAAATGGTACAAATTTGAAAAGCGCATTCTAAAACAATTTAATATTTGACATCAGTTGTTCAAAATTAAGATATTTATGTTTTTATTTCGGCGGCAGCGCTTGATTTCAAATTTTGAAACCAAAACTAAAATAATCAGTTTCAGGCCAAATGTGCAAAATTAAAGTAAAAGCGTGCAAATCAAGGTGAAGTGCAAACAAGTGGTCTTTGTCAAAAAAAAAATATTTTCAAACAAGTTGCCCGTCCGTAGTAATGGTACTCCAATGATGTACTTCACGTATGTGGAGCTACCAGGAGACTTATACTTGTTAAAAATGTGGTACTTTGGTGGACCAACATGTCCTAGCTATATATGCAAGAAATAAGAGTGCACGGGAAGTCCAGGCCATATCTTGCCAAAAAACAATGCCGAGACATTCAAACGGGTACTGTTTGAAATCAGGACGCACAATTTTATTTAAGGTGAGGAGGTGACGCCAAGTCCAAGTCTTGAAACTTAACAACTATTTCGTTCTTGATGGTCCAGGCCTTGTTTCCCAACCGGTCTAACACGGCCATCCAGCACTTACCCACTCTAAATCGCACTATTAAAATCAAGAAAATCTGCAGAGTCTATTTATGTTGTAGTGTCTCTCTTGGGGCAGGCACGGGGTGGTGTCCCTTATATCAATTGGTGCTTGAATGTTTCAGGAAACTAGTGATGCCAATAGTTGTTTGCTCTCAATACTTGTAGATACTTCATTAGGTACTTTCTCTCGCTCGCACAGAAATCCACCATTGTTTGTTGATTCAATCATAGAGGAAGCAACTCCTTGAGAATGCGATGAGAGCTAGCCAGGCGGACTAGTTTTCAGTAGAGACCCTGGTCAGAGACGCACAAGGTTTGACAAGTGGCTCCACTTCGAAAAAGTAAGCGATCAGATGAACTAAAAAGTTTCCAAACAGATTTCGAATTGATGCGCTGTATGTACTGTCATGACAAGCACCATGGAAGATTTTTTTCAAGGACACTGCGAAATTTTATTCCAAGACAAGCTGATTCATGGATAAGGTATTTTAGATTATTAAAAATGGTATTGTTACTTTCTAAATACTTTCTGATCCCATTTTTATAAGATTAGATTGCAAACATATTTCATTAGATTATTCAAATTAACGTTATGGCATGTGAATTTCCAGAGTCTCTGAAGTCCCATATACTTTACAATTTCATTTGTCGAATATGGTTGTACTTTCTTTTTTGAAGTGCTTTAGTCCAAATTGACACTGGCAGCATGCGAGAAATCAGCGTGACAACTAAATTTTCATGAGAAATACTGTACTGATAAAATTCTAGTGGCAAAAGACACTTTAATGCTGTAGAATATGTTGGTTGAGCCCAAGGTGAATCAAATTTATCATAAACCATTCAAAGCTTTGCCTTCTTATGCAATACAAACACGTTAGGAAGTGACTGACTCCCTGTTGAGAAAGTTTCCAAACAAAGCCCATGTTCGTTGACAATTGGCAGCAAATCAGATCGCTCGAATTTGATGACGTATACTCAACCTCACGGGTCTCTGCATCCAGGGTCCCTAGTTTTCAGAGCAAATGAATGCCAGCTGACCGGCTGCTAGGGTATAGTTTCTGATTTTGTAGAGGCGCTGCTTTCCACCAGCTAGAGTTGCACTGACCACCCCTTACCAATTCAGCCGCATAAAAACCACAACGTTGAGTTCTTTCTTGTATTAGACTGACTCGATCAAGAGCAGTCGACTTTATTATTATCTCATGAGTTATGGAAAGCCAAATGGAACTACGGAAAGCCGAATGGAACGTCTCCCTGGGGAGCCGAAAGACACGTGGATTTGAGGCTGATAGAATAAATAACTAATCACTTTAGAGTAAAAAGTTTTTGTAAATATAGTATGTAGTATATATAAATGGTTTAGCGGACGGTGATAGTGCCGTCAAGCGGAGAAGTGGGGACTTCGGTTATTTCGGTGTTGGGGTTGGCAACGATGGTCTGGTCCGTCCCGGATGTGGTCTTTGCTTTGGAAGGGTCAGGGCTCACCCCCTGGTCACTCACGATGAAGCCCGCGAACGGCACTTCACGGCCAGACACGATGTTCCAATGGTCCCCACTGGGGCTCATGTCCATTAGGGCGAAGTTGTATCGATATCTTCCTGAAGGTAAAGGAAAGTTGTCAAATTTGCGGACTCTTCATCCAGCAGTACTTGAAAGTACCCCATCACTGCGCCCAATTTGCAGAAGACTTTATCTTGGGGACTTCCACTGCGGATGATGTCGTGGGAAGATGGAAAGAGCTGGACGGGGCGTTATAAACTTGTTGATCTCGCGGTAATCCGTGACCAACCTGAGCCCAGCTTTACCCCCTTCTTTGGGAACAAAATGGGCCCTGGCGCACCATGTCGTGGCCTCCTCCACCCGAGAAATCCGTCCAGAGTGGAGCAACCTCTTGATGGTTGCGTCGGCCTCTTTTCGATACATAATGAAAAGGGATGGGGCGTGAGGTATTCGCATGGTAAGGGACAGCATCCTCGGCCAATTTTATGTGGATTGGCTCACCAACGACGCGTTGATCAGGGGCCAATTGAATCCAAAAGGACGTCATGAAGTTGTCTTCTTTAGGTCCTGTGTCCTCTCCTTGACTTCGCTTGAGTCCTCAGCTGCTGCATTGATCTCCTTGGAAGTCGTCAACGGAAAGGTGGAACCGATGACTCCAAGGTTTTGGAGATCGTGCCAGGACACGAGCATGCAATTGCGCATGCATGCTGACACAAGTCAATCTGCTTTTGCTGTTCTGCCATTGAGGGTGAGCTCGAGAACAACACTACCAGCCACGGACATTTGGTCACCATTGGCTGCTCTCACCGTTTCATGGGTTGATTCCAGGTCAAGGCTATGTCTCTGAACCAGGTCAAGAGACAACATGGTCCTTGTGGCTCCAGTGTCAAGGTTAGCCCTGATATGGAAATGGACATTTCGAGGAGACGGATGTGGACGTTGATCCTTGGAGTAGCACGAGATCCGGAGGTTCTTTGGATGGCCTCCATGGCGCGAACATGTGAGACAAAGTCTGACTCCAGAAGAGGTGCTCTTCATGACTTGGAAAGCTCTTGCTGCCATAGACGGGTCCTTGCCCTCATTTGGTAAGGCACTCCACTCATGCATACAGGGCTCAAATGACCCTTGCGTCCATTTTGTTGCATATGGACGACTTTCTGGGGCATTGTGCTGCTTTATGGTCCTTAACACCACAGCACGTGAACCTTCCATCCAGCTCGGCCCATGAACGAGCCTTTCCGGACTTAGGCTTGTTGTTCCCCATCTCTTGTGACTGACTTGTCACTCTGTTTACCTCAGTCGGGTGAAGTTGATGGGATCGTTGATGCAAAAATTGCCTTCGCATATGCAAGGATCTTCTGTTTCACCGTTTTGAGTGACGGTTTTCCAGCTCCAGCAACTTCTTCTTCAGCTTCTCATCAGCGTACACTGATGACACGAGACGGAAAGCTTGGATCTGATCGATTGACATATTGACGAGATCAGCCTCCTTAGCCAAGGACGCCATTTTGGCAAGATGCTTGGAGTAAGAATCTCCAGATTTCCATGTAATCGCAAAGTATTCGACACGCCTGGCTTGCATCAGATATTGTTGTCTGAATTCTCCCTCAATGAGCTCAAGCATGCCGCCGACTCTTAAATCTTCGTTGTCATGCTCATTTGGGGTGCAATCATGATCTCGAGTTCGACATCAATGAACTGACGCACGTACGTTTGCTGATTCAACGTTGTGTATGAAGACAAATTGTTTGTCTTGAAGAAGACTGCATCTTCAGTAACCATGATCTCAACTCGGCCGGTTGTTGTCCAGTGACAGAACTGGCACTTTCACCTCTGGCACTTGGATGACCGCTGATGCAGGTGCAGATGCTTGGGGTAGGTTTGATGCTAGGACAGGTGCTGGGTGCACATTCCCATCGCCCTGATGCACAGGACTTGTATGGTGTTATACTCCTCTAAGACCTCAGCCTCTTTACCGGCCCAGGATCCTTGGTTTTCGGGTGTATCAAGGTTTGTGGCCACTTTAAACTTGTCCAACATCTTTTCCGTTTGAGACTTTAAGTTATTGAAACACGTATTCACTTGATCGCCAGCAAAGGCCGAAGGACACTCGATAGCCGCCTCGGCAGCTCTTGGTGGCGGCGCGACTTCATTTTGTTGAACCATTTGCGTTGGCCTGCCGCCGCGGCTTTGGCCGATTCCAAGGTTGAAGCCATTTTCACGTTAGAGTTTTAACCATCACTCGATCGAGAATTTATGAGTCATTGCGAGAAACACTCTCAATTTTGCACAGATCAGACATTTTTGCGGTCCGAGATGACGACTGCGCCACGTTGAGTTCTTGTATTAGACTGACTCGATCAAGAGCAGTCGACTTTATTATTATCTCATGAGTTATGGAAAACCGAATGGAACGCACAACAAACTCGATCTTTACTCCTTTTTGTTACTTGCTACATGATTCAATTTAGACTCATAGTTATTCACCCACAGCACTGCCACACCTGAAATTGCTTGTTTCCAGGAAGAACAATTTTGGGCCATGCCTAATGTTCTTAGAGCTGCCAGGTTGAAATCACCATCATAACTGACCTCAATAATGACAAAACTGTCAAGCCTGTAGTATGCAACAGCAAGTCATCTAGGGTCTCTTCATCCAGCCATTTATACCTGAATTGCGCTTTTTTACCTTCGAATTGTGAGCGACTCATAGGGAAGGAGGCGTGGTGTAGTGGTAGCGCAGTTTCCTAGCATGAGAGAGATCCCCCGTTCAAAATATACTCCCCGACCTTCTTCAAAGGAACCTTTTTGACGCTAACCCGCCCCACAGACGGAAACCACAAACTGATACCGTACTTAAAACTTCTCAATGGAATTTGGAAGTGGACTATGTGATGGCTTGGCTTCACTCGCCGTGTGAGGCCCCTCCCTCAACCCTAGCCCCCGCCCCCCCCAAAAAAAAAAAGAAATTTTGCTTTGTTAATCTGAGCGTTATTATGTTGTTTTCCAACAATTCCTGCATTGTCAATGGCCAAACTGAACAGGAACACTTCATATATTCAAAAAGGTACAAAAATGTGAGGAGAATGAACGGTCAGTATCTTTTAGATGTCAAAACATCTGTCTTAAAGAGCTCGTAATTTCGCCCTGTTTTGAGCGCTTCAAGATTGACTTGATATGATTCTTTACATCTGAAGATTTTGGCGCTTTTTTATCCACATTTTTATTTGAAGGCACTGTCTTCAAACGTATCTCAAGAACTGATGACGATTAACGTGTTAACTAGCGATGACAAGTATTTCTTGTCTAGGCTTGCGGGTTATGGCTGCTTAAAGGCCAGTTTTGATACTTATTTCCCCCCTGGCAACGCTGATAGATGAGGCATGACCTAGGGCTCTCTAGTAAAAGAGTACGAGGATGAAAAGCAACCCCTGACGGGCGCAGCCTCCAAGATCCAAGGCTAATTTTATAACAATGGAAACTAATCGGAACCACTTTTAGGTGTCAATGCGTGCTCCAATCCTGCCGACGACTTTTAACAAAACGAATAGGCATGCAAAGTAGAGTCTTGCTCTGGTGGTTTGTCTTTGGTTTTTTTGCTTGAATTTCGAATAAATCAACACTAATATTTTCGGAAATCGACGAAAGATCAAACAGATCACGCAACTTCAACTGGTGCTCAAGGTGAACACGTCTTAACTAGAGACCCCTAATCTTAGCATTGTTGTCCGATGCTCAAAATTCTAGCATTCATTGTAGCATTCAATGGCCTGAACTTTGGACATGTGCTCTTATATAAAACACCATGGCGATTCCTCCTAATTAAGTCAGAAAAATAACATCAAGGGTGTAATTTTCCTTCTTTTCTTAGCTTTAGCTAAATGCAGAATGTCGCTCATAGACTTCGAGCAGTTTGATTGATCTGCTATATTTTTGCGTTGCAATTTTTCGGAATATTTTGGTCTTGTATGTGGCCTATATGAGCAACCTAACTCTAAAGAACCTTTGCATGATCATGGCAAATGGCAGTTAGGTTGAAAATGGGCAATAGCTTTGTTTGAAAGAATCTTCTTGGACAAGGTATCAACTATTTTTGACATGAACCTAAGATTAGAATTACTTTGCAAGAAAACACTCACACAATTCGAAAAGTTCTTGGCGCCATCCTCGTCGGAGTAGTTTTAAAGCACCAACTATAAATAACTTGCAGGAGATCAAAGTGTTACTTGATGAAGAAATTGCTTGAGGGGTCTCCTGCTCTACTGCGACGGAACAGTGGATGCAATGCTCACAATATGAACGGGACATAATTGTTTAAACAAGATTAATCCACCAAAACTTGCCAAAAAGTTCTTTTTGACAAAATCGAATTCATTTTCTTGCGACAAGTATTCATCTTCAACACCGTCACACTCATCATTCTCCATTCTTTTGGCTTCACTATTCTCCTGGGCGTTTCACTGTGGACAAATCGCCTAAAAATCTTCCATCATCATCATGTCCATAACATCCAAACTTGCTTAGACGAAGAAAACTGAGGAGTGGCTACGATCCTTAATCCTTTCCTAGCCTCAGCAGGCGTTGGGACAGGATTTTTTTCGGCGCACAGAACAGAATTCATTTTCCAGGCATCTTGGAGGATTATTCCTACAAGTAAAAACGAAAAATATAAAACGTGACGTGGCGGGGCCCTTGTCCCTCCGCAGGAAAGGCCAAGGCCCGGCCGACTGGGAGCACCGTGGGCTCATTCCGGGGTGGAGCTCGGTCCAGAGGGCGGGCTCAATCCAGGGGTGAGACTCAGACTATGGGCTGTAATTTCAGAACTCTCGATTCTCAAGACAGTCAGTGTTGCCATTTATGGATTTAACGTAACCTAACCTTACCTTACCTAACCTAACCTCTCGGCTGCAAGGGCCTGGGGCGGCCTTGGCCGCGGCGCAAGCCCTATCACTGGTAACACTGATGAATCGAGAGTTCTGAAATTAACGATCATAGACTCAGACCAGGGGCGGGATTCAGTCCAGAGGGCGTTTGGATTCAAAAACGTTTGTTCCGTGCACATTCGAAAATTTGGACAAAGGAGAGATTGTTTTGCACGAAACAGGTTGGACAAGCGTTCAACGGAGGGTGAAAAATCGTTGTCTCCAACTTGCATTGCCGGGGGAAAAACATCGTTATCGCCAACTTGGATCACTGACAAACAAGAGGGGTCAATCGACAAGAAATCGCTGGTCAGACTGCATTCTACCCCACCCTCAACACACTGGAAGAAACAGTGCTGCATCCAACAATGCAACAAAGAGGTATTAAGGGATGTCGAGTAAAGCGATAAGGAAAACCCAATCAGTGCAATGAATGCAAGGAAAAAGGGCAACAAAGAAGCCACTTGTGAACCCCAGGACAGCGGGAAAGAGGTCACATCTTCGTGCTCGAGTGAGAGCAGAAGTCACATTTTCGTGCTCGAGGAGAGCAGAAGTCACATTCGTGCTCGGAGAAGCAGAAGTCACCGCCATCACCGCTCATCGAGGAAGGAAGCCTCAAATTTGGAGCTCGGGAGAGAGAGTCAGAGTTTTGAACCTCTCCAAGGAGGAAACACCTGCCATTGCTAAGTGCTGGGACTTTGCCATTGTTGTGGTGCCAAGAAGGTGGGAACTGTTTTCGAAGGACAGAGATCGTCATCATATGGGAGTAGGAAACCCAAGAAGCCGTGCACAAGAGCACGAGGACCTGGGAAGTGCCGAGTCTGAGTACAGCACTTCGTCACTCTGTTAGTGGACCTTCAAGTCCCATCGAGTGGACGTCATCCGAGGGATCTCCATTGAACATCACGCCACACATCGAGCAGTAATATAAAGTCATTGTTTCATATGTGAATATCCCCTTTCCATTGGCCCGATAATCCCCACTTTGCTTACCGGAGCAAGACAGCTATAGGCGGTGTGTTTGTGATGAACAAAGTAGATTGAACTGTACAGTTTGCCTTGAAGAGTAGCCTATATTTTCCAGACGACAAGATCGTGCTGGTGCATCGTAGGAGTGAAGGTAGCAAGTAATTTGTATTCAACTGTATCTGAAGTTCATCCCTCTTGTAGCAGAAATCAGTAGTTTAGACTCTGTAAGTAGAGGTGCGACTTTGATAGATGCATTTAGACTAGGATAGTGACCACATTTTGCAGGATAGCTAGCCTTGAAGATTGGCCCAGTGTATGCCAGAACAACCGAGATTGGTCTGGGACCGTGGGGAGTAGAGGTAGCTAACGATTTGTATCCTTAGTCAATCAATTGATTCACAATAGTTGAGGCTTGATGAAGAAGCTCGAACTATTGCTCGTATGCCCTGATTGAGGTATAACCGGAGGCCTTAAGATAGGTCTGAGAAATTGAAGCCCATGTACTAGGTGCTCTCCATCTCAGAGAGCTATCAAGGTTTTCACCTAGTTGCTGGCGTCAAAATTATCTATGTAAATCCCGTCCAGTGTGGAATCAATTTCGGGACGGAATAACGTTTGATTCCTTTCAAGGAGTGCTTGCATGTTTCTGGCAACCACTGATATCAAAAAATATTTTGAACTTTACACGAATTCTTATCACTTGTAAATTTTATTCGCACAAGTCAAATTCTTTTTGCACATGCTCTATTACCCGTTTAGCTCAACTAAACTTGGACAGTTGAAAAACTTGAACAATACGAAAATAATCAGGTTAGACAGGAATTCTTTCAGCTACAGCTTAAAATTTGACAGGTTCTTCCCTATAATTTCGAATGTCTATGGCGAGTGAAATTTTGTGGCGTGGATGCGCATAGATTTCTAGACACTGGATGTCGGACGACGACCACTCGGCTGGTAAAACAGTACAATGGATGGTCTCCTGGGAATGATTACAAACCGGGTTTATTGTACTGTTTAGCCAACCGAGTGGTCGGTCGTCCGAACATCCAGCGTCTAGAAATCTATGGATAGCGTGACTATGAGTTTTTTCAATATCTGGTCCGGAGGTTGAGTTTAATGGTTTCGGAATTTCCGTCATATTTATGTACAGATGGGGTTACCTTTGGCAGTTTGGAGGACCTGGTGTGAAGGTGTGTGGTTTGGGTATTCCATTGGTGTGAGTGACGGATTTGGGTTCGGGAGAATTCGGATTTCGTTAGTTGGGATGCGGAGTATGGATTGGGCTGCGAATAATGTATGGCTTGAGTTGTTGTGTGGGGGGTCATACATGTGATGTCCAGTGTAGTATTGTCGTTCTTCGTCTGAGAGTTACCAAGAAATGATTTTTGGCATGTGGATAATCAATCTCGAATTAAGCATCTTCTATGGAGTAATAAAGTTTTTTTTTCCTTTTTTTGTCATTCAGAGTTGCTTTCCTC
>NC_081451.1:2440719-2443381 GCF_007210705.1 Tigriopus californicus
AAAAAAAAGAATTTTGCTTTGTTAATCTGAGCGTTATTATGTTGTTTTCCAACAATTCCTGCATTGTCAATGGCCAAACTGAACAGGAACACTTCATATATTCAAAAAGGTACAAAAATGTGAGGAGAATGAACGGTCAGTATCTTTTAGATGTCAAAACATCTGTCTTAAAGAGCTCGTAATTTCGCCCTGTTTTGAGCGCTTCAAGATTGACTTGATATGATTCTTAACATCTGAAGATTTTGGCGCTTTTTATCCACATTTTATTTGAAGGCACTGTCTTCAAACGTATCTCAAGAACTGATGACGATTAACGTGTTAACTAGCGATGACAAGTATTTCTTGTCTAGGCTTGCGGGTTATGGCTGCTTAAAGGCCAGTTTTGATACTTATTTCCCCCCCTGGCAACGCTGATAGATGAGGCATGACCTAGGGCTCTCTAGTAAAAGAGTACGAGGATGAAAAGCAACCCCTGACGGGCGCAGCCTCCAAGATCCAAGGCTAATTTTATAACAATGGAAACTAATCGGAACCACTTTTAGGTGTCAATGCGTGCTCCAATCCTGCCGACGACTTTTAACAAAACGAATAGGCATGCAAAGTAGAGTCTTGCTCTGGTGGTTTGTCTTTGGTTTTTTGCTGGAATTTCGAATAAATCAACACTAATATTTTCGGAAATCGACGGAAAGATCAAACAGATCACGCAACTTCAACTGGTGCTCAAGGTGAACACGTCTTAACTAGAGACCCCTAATCTTAGCATTGTTGTCCGATGCTCAAAATTCTAGCATTCATTGTAGCATTCAATGGCCTGAACTTTGGACATGTGCTCTTATATAAAACACCATGGCGATTCCTCCTAATTAAGTCAGAAAAATAACATCAAGGGTGTAATTTTCCTTCTTTTCTTAGCTTTAGCTAAATGCAGAATGTCGCTTCATAGACTTCGAGCAGTTTGATTGATCTGCTATATTTTTGCGTTGCAATTTTCGGAATATTTTGGTCTTGTATGTGGCCTATATGAGCAACCTAACTCTAAAGAACCTTTGCATGATCATGGCAAATGGCAGTTAGGTTGAATATGGGCAATAGCTTTGTTTGAAAGAATCTTCTTGGACAAGGTATCAACTATTTTTGACATGAACCTAAGATTAGAATTACTTTGCAAGAAAACACTCACACAATTCGAAAAGTTCTTGCGCCATCCTCGTCGGAGTAGTTAAAGCACCAACTATAAATAACTTGCAGGAGATCAAAGTGTTACTTGATGAAGAAATTGCTTGAGGGGTCTCCTGCTCTACTGCGACGGAACAGTGGATGCAATGCTCACAATATGAACGGGACATAATTGTTTAAACAAGATTAATCCACCAAAACTTGCCAAAAAGTTCTTTTTGACAAAATCGAATTCATTTTCTTGCGACAAGTATTCATCTTCAACACCGTCACACTCATCATTCTCCAGTTCTTTGGCTTCACTATTCTCCTGGGCGTTCACTGTGGACAAATCGCCTAAAAATCTTCCATCATCATCATGTCCATAACATCCAAACTTGCTTAGACGAAGAAACTGAGGAGTGGCTACGATCCTTAATCCTTTCCTAGCCTCAGCAGGCGTTGGGACAGGATTTTTTCGGCGCACAGAACAGAATTCATTTTCCAGGGCATCTTGGAGGATTATTCCTACAAGTAAAAACGAAAAATATAAAACGTGACGTGGCGGGGGCCCTTGTCCCTCCGCAGGAAAGGCCAAGGCCCGGCCGACTGGGAGCACCGTGGGCTCATTCCGGGGTGGAGCTCGGTCCAGAGGGCGGGGCTCAATCCAGGGGGTGAGACTCAGACTATGGGCTGTAATTTCAGAACTCTCGATTCTCAAGACAGTCAGTGTTGCCATTTATGGATTTAACGTAACCTAACCTTACCTTACCTAACCTAACCTCTCGGCTGCAAGGGCCTGGGGGCGCCTTGGCCGCGGCGCAAGCCCTATCACTGGTAACACTGATGAATCGAGAGTTCTGAAATTAACGATCATAGACTCAGACCAGGGGGCGGGATTCAGTCCAGAGGGCGTTTGGATTCAAAAACGTTTGTTCCGTGCACATTCGAAAATTTGGACAAAGGAGAGATTGTTTGCACGAAACAGGGTTGGACAAGCGTTCAACGGAGGGGTGAAAAATCGTTGTCTCCAACTTGCATTGCCGGGAAAAACATCGTTATCGCCAACTTGGATCACTTGACAAACAAGAGGGGGTCAATCGACAAGAAATCGCTGGTCAGACTGCATTTCTACCCCACCCTCAACACACTGGGAAGAAACAGTGCTGCATCCAACAATGCAACAAAGAGGTATCAAGGGATGTCGAGTAAAGCGATAAGGAAAACCCAATCAGTGCAATGAATGCAAGGAAAAGGGGCAACAAAGAAGTCCACTTTGTGAACCCCAGGACAGCGGGAAAGAGGTCACATCTTCGTGCTCGAGGAGAGCAGAAGTCACATTTTCGTGCTCGAGGAGAGCAGAAGTCACATTTTCGTGCTCGAGGAGAGCAGAAGTCACCCATCACCCTTCATCGAGGAAAGAAGCCTCAATTTGGAGCTCGAGGAGAGAAGTCAGAGTTTTTGAACCTCTCCAAGGAGGAAACACCTGCCATTGCTAAGTGCTGGG
>NC_081451.1:2443432-2456179 GCF_007210705.1 Tigriopus californicus
GTCATATTATTCGGGTACTTTTGGCGGCGTCAAATATGTCCAGTGTATCGTCGTCCATTGTTGGGAGCACCAGATCAAGTCAGGGTTACCAAGAAATGATTTTTGGCATGTGGATAATCAATCTCGAATTAAGCATCTTCTATGGAGTAATAAAGTTTTTTTTTCCTTTTTTTGTCATTCAGAGTTGCTTTCCTCTCTAAATCAGTTTTGGTTCAACCTGAAAATTCCGGAAAAGAATATTTGACATGGTTTAAGAGCAAAACAGCTACTTTAAAAAGATTCTATAAGGTCCTTTTAGTAGCATCTGACTGATAATTCTGCAACATTTTTGGGAAAGGCACTGGACCTCGTTTCAAAACAGTGGCGGCAATAACAAACCAAAATACAAGTCATGATTTTAGTCAAGAAAGCTGTCTACGGTTAAAAAAACGTTTGCATAAGTTGGAAACTTGAAACTAACAAAAATGAGTTGAAAAACAGCTTTTTCAGGCTTTAGAGGTTTATATGTATTTTTTTTATGAGTGAAAATGTGGCATTTCATAAAAATGAAATGTTAGATGAATAGTTTCCGTTAACAATAATGACTTGAAACCGTAATCTAATCCCTAAGAAAGTTCAAGTGACCTGCTTAAAAATGGTCAAGAATTCAGCTTCTTTTCCTACTTCAAAATCCCAATGCTTCCCTCTGATATTCGTAGGGAATACGTAGGCCTTGTTGATCTGGTTGCATCTCTCAAGTCAGACTTGGACATACTTTTTGATAGCATTCCAGATCAACCCTACATTCAAGGATTAGCTCGGTCTGCCAACTCAAATTCGCTGGTAGACCAAATATCATATGAAGATTGAAAGGTAATAAATAGACGAATTATAACCTTTCATTTTAATAGTCCTGGGGATTACATTCCCTGTAGCGGTTAGTAAAGCCTGTGAAAAACCAAACCAAAAAAAAAAGAATAGCTGAAAAGCTTTACACGAACATCTGGACAATCGTATATGGCCTCGTTTAAGCTTAATCTTGAACCCAATGGAATATTTCATCAAGAGAATCTTGCAAAATAAAATAAACAAGAAGGCACACTTGCCAAGGAACTCGGTACTAATTGGGAACAAGAAGGGATAAATCTTAAGCAAAAGAATTCTCTGTTCCATATCGAGTGACATGTCAAAATGGAAATGCCCCATTGGATGAATAAAAAGAGAACGACGTACTTTTTTGTTCCGGATTAAAAAAATAAATCAATTGCTTCGGAGCATAAAAACCTAGGGCATTTTTTCCGGATTCAGACTGTAGATGTCAGACTATACTAAAGCATTTTTAAAGCATACAACAAAAAAAAGCCAGAAACAATAACGACGATTCGTTCTTAATTTTCAGAAAACTGTGGCATGCTGAATTGCCTGTTTGTAGATATATCGAATGTGATTGAAAACATCTCGGATATAGTAACGTGCTGTGCTTTATGTGGCGATGACTCGCTTTGTGGATTGGGAATTGGCAGCTGTTACTGCTTCGCATCGTGTGGACGTCGAATTGAGGTCCAATTTATGGTCGGAGCCTCAGATTTGGATTGTCCTGTGATCGAATAATTTTTGGCATGTGGATAATCAATCTCGAATTAAGCATCTTCCATGAACTAATAAATTTTATTTGGGGACCGTCTTTCCGTTTCTTCGCACTTTTTTTAGGTCCATTGAGGTCGACTTGCAAGCTATTATTTCTCGCCATTCAACAGCGCAGCGAACTTCTACTCATTCGAAAAAATGCTTGCAAAGCATCTTCCCTTATTCCCGTGTCCCGCAGGGATTTTTCCTCGCAGTTGATCTAATAAGCAAATATTGATAGTAACAAAGAAAAGATTTGCGTTCTTCCACCCTGGTAAAGGTAGTGCTAGATAACAGTTGGAACAAAATAAGTTTGCAACAATGCTCTTGTCCAAAAACGACATCACTTAGGCTGTCAGCGGTACCATATTGAAAAAGCATCTGCTTTCCATTTTGCAAATGCTGATTCCATCCCAGGCTAGCCGCGTCAAGCTTCTTTGTAGAATTCAAATTAAAGCATAAGTTGCTGCTTTAAAACCTCAAATGGTCGAAAGTGCAATCATTCCCCAAATGTGATGTAATGATTAACGTCGCACGTTGGTTGTGGTGACAAAGCAGGAATACCCCTAAGCTGGGACACCCATCTGACCCCGAACTAACAATGGACCAATAAGCTTCATTATGTGGGCTTAGGTTCATTCATTAAAGCCGTTTTCTATTTAAAATCTAAACATAACTTTTATCAAGCATATTTTTTTGCAGAAGCAAGAGTTGAAAAATTGGTCACAAAGGAACCCAGTTTCATGAAATCTGATATGACTGCTAGTTTACCATAATCTTGATATCGGGACGTGTCCTTTGATGTCTGATACTAATGTCTTTAAGCGTAAGATGAGTTTTGTCCAAAAGCAGGATTTTTTAAGGTGAGCAGACCTAGTCAAAGATTTGATTGAACTAGTCCATCGAAGGACAATCAGCCCGTAAAAGGTCTGTATCTAAATGTGCATTGTCTTATTTTCAAAAAAGACAGTACAAAGATCAAGGTTCTTGAGAAACTAGCTTTTAATAGGCAAGTCTCGTTCATTTCCATGACAGAAGCGACGAGGGCGAGGTGTAGGGACTTGGGAATGGCGTATTGTATAAGTCATGATCAGATCAGTCCTTTTGGCGTCTACTGCGTAACGAATCGAGACGTAGCTCGGCAAGGCGCTGTTCGGAAGACCTCCCCAAGAAGCCTGTCAGCATTTTTGTGAACCGTCGTTGAATTCCTTCAATCTTAACAACATCACTTCCTAATAAAGGGGGTAGCGTATATAGATAGTATGTCGGAGATATAGATAGGCGAAGTAGAAGTCGTAGTCCATCATATCGAAGGACTTATCTGTCCATCGTTACTATGTATAGGCTCCCCTCTTGTTCAGTAAGCTCGTTCTTGTCAGCTCTCAAATTCAAAGGAAATGAGTTGGACCCGTCAGTTTGCTTGAAGGTTTTCTTTGAAAGGAAATTTAATTTTCCGACTAGCGTTCTAGAGTGGGAGGTTAGTCCTAATGGGTACATTCCCATTTCTAAATCGACATCTTAGTCGTTTGAAAAGTTCGAGGAGTTTGCGATCCTGCGCAATCTCTCCCAGCATATTCACTAGAGAAAAAAGCCTTCTCGACTTGCTTTTTTCCTATGACCCTATCACAACTACTGGAGTCAAATTGCTCTGGAGCCTTTTTGCTAGTTTGCAACTCTTCTTGAACAAATTCTTTCTATATTTTGGAATTTTAGTCCGTGTCCCGCCTTTTGGAACACATTCAGGAATTGCTAGAATGGAGCAAACTTCCTCAAAAACAGAAACTAGTACGTCAATGGCTGCATCTATGGACGATTTCTGTTTCAGAATTGAAATCAGGTCCAGTTTTTCAAATCTTTCTATAATCAACGGCCAATGTTCATCTTTGAACTTGAACTTAGCCAGACCGACGTTTTTGGCCGGTCTTACCCTAGAGCACGCCGGCTTTTGAGTATTGGTCAGGTTGATCTGACGGATTACAAGGTGTCAGATGGACAAAATGGATCAGATAAGGGTTCCTGGAAAAGACCAAATCCAGAACGTTATTTGCTCTGGTGGCTACACCAACATGCTGGGTGAAATTGCGCAAGATCGCAAATTCTTCCAGCTTTTCAAACGACTGAGATGTCGATTTCGAAATGGAAATATACCATTCTACAACGCTAGCCGGAAAATTAAAGTCCCCTACAAATAAAACCTTCGAGCAAGCTACCTGATCAAACTCATTTCCAGTGAATTGGAAAGCTGACGTAAAAGAGCTTACTGAACAAGAAGGGGGTCTATACATTGTTACAATAGACAGAGCAAGCCTTTGGATATGACAAACTAAGACCTCTACTTCTCCATTCGACATTTGTACATGACTAATGTGAAAATCATTCCTAATATATAGGCATACGCCCCCATGTGGGAATATGGGATTATCAGGGCGTATCCTATCACAACGAACTAAGTTGAAACCAACAATGGTTAATTCTTCATCTAAGAGCCTTGGCCGAAGCCAGGTTTCTGTTATACAGGGTGGACGGGATAAAGTGTTACAAACAAAAGCATCTATTGCCGCTATGAAAGTTGCCCTAGCTACACCAGATTCTGGATTTAGTCTCTTGGATGAACTCCCTTTCAGTGTAAAAAAGATTAGTCAAATTGGTCGCTCTTGACCAAAAATATGCCCAGAAAACACCTACTGTCAGCCTCACCGCTGGCACGCTCTGTGCTGTCCCTAGAAATGACTTACTGACCTTGGCTTCCGTCCGCCGAAAGCTGTTGTTAAAAAAATGTTGCAATGGTTTCAATGCAAAGCCAATACCGTTGGCAATTGGGGCACCAATTTTGAAAGTAAATGATTCAACCAAATTGTCACTTTTGCCAAAGCAAATTATGAAACACCTTATAAAATCCACCCTGTAGAGATGAATGAAGTCTCTGTCTCAACGGCTAGTTCTTCTAAGATCTTAACTTTTGTGCTGTCGTTTTTAGAAATCGGACAATGCACGTTCAAATATAGCCCATTTACGGGCTTCTCTTTTGACGGACCAAGTTCACAAGATCTTGGACCATCCTCTCCAACCGTAAAAAATCCCTCTTATCAACAAAACTACGTTCTACTGGACGCAAAGCATGAGCTAATGGGGAAGGTTGAGTTTGAGAAATGGGTTGGGCAGCTACATTTGAATAGGTACGTATTTTGGGAATAGGGGTGGGGCAAGGAATATTAGGGAGGAAAGTGTTTATAGGAATAGGGGTGGATTGGGTATTTGAAGGAAGAGGAGGGAATTGGGAGAGAGGGTGGGAGGAAGCTAAATGGGCTAAGGAAGGGTGGTGGGGTGGGATTAGGTTTAGGAATAGGGTCAGCTCTAAAACTACGAAACTGAGCTTGCCTATTTCTCGCCTTTCTTTGCGTCCATTCTACGTGGACGGAGGTACACTGTACATTAAAGCACGTCTGAAGTCTCATGGACTGGCAGAACATGTATGTGTGGAAAAAGGACAATCCATCATTGAACATCCCTTCTTCCTACTGTACTTCACCAGGCCGAACTTGAGAAGTTTTTGACACCATTTAGGGTGGTCAAACTGACGGCCTTTTCCTTCTGCAGGACAAGGCTGCTTCCGGTAAACAGGACAGACTATTTTCTCCAAAACTATCTTATCCTGCTCTACTATAAGTGGAGACACCTCTTCAACCTCTGCACTAGTCAATTCAGTCGACTTCTCAACTACTGGGTGAGCCTGTTCTTCAAGCAGCACCCTGGTTTCATTGGCCCAAGCAACTAAAGCTTCTATAATAAACGGCTTATTGACTACACAAGGATCCTTCCCTGCTAAGACCAAGTCCAAACATTGTCTAGCCTCTTTGCTGACTTTTCCAAAAATAGCTTCCATCAAGAATGCACGAGGTACTATTTATGAGCAGCAAAATCAAGAGACCAAGAAAAATAAAAGAACTAAAAGGCTGTGCAATCTTGTCCTGAGATACTGGACAACAGAGCAAAATAGGAATGATCTACTTAACATCAAACTAAACATACAAATTTAAGATGAAGATAGTAAACAAGAAGTAAGGGACAGAGAAAAGCAAGGAATCAAGAAAATGTGTAAACTAGGAAAGCAAAACAAAATCACAGAAATAAACTCAACAAACTGATCTAACACAAATGAAATCAATACACTAATGAACAATAAATTGTAATTGTCAAGGACCAATACAATCAAACTAAAGAACTACACATAACAATTTGGAACTAGAGATACTACAACTTAGAGAGAAACTGCTAAAGCTAAACAGAAACACAAATGATCAATAAAATCATTAGGTTTTAAAGCGATTACGTCTTAACAAAGAACTGTGAAAAACCAAACCTAATTGAGTGAACTTCGATTTGACGATAAACTTCGATTTAACGATACTTTGGCTGCTTAGCAAATGTTTCTATCAAGTCAAGTCTTGATTTAATGGTCTTTCGATACTTTTTACTTTTGACAGTTCGATTTAACGATGTCTTTTCCCGTCACCATTTCTGCAAAATTGAAAGACAAATCGCTGAAAACATATAGTCACACTGATCGAATGTCAAGAAAAGCGTAGAATTGATTTAGCTGTTTGTTAACCTGGAAATGCGGGAGATAATGTCCAGGGTTCGGTAGCGGGAGTTTCATTTTATTGGCGCCATGAGTGCGTCAGCACGAGGGGCGTCAACTAAAATGAAACGAGCAAGACCGGGCCCTGGGGATGAGCCCCCGCATTTCCAAGTTGATATAGCCTTTTCCTGATCGATTTTGTCTCATGGGCCTTCCGCCCAATTTTCTACGACCCTGCTACGCCAAGCTGTCACTGTCTCATCATCTTGCTACGTGTAAGAAAGCGGGGCAATAAAGTACTTTATTTCCCGCTTACTGGCCTATCGGTTAACAATATCACATTGTTAACCCCTTACTGGTAGACAATCGGTGAATAATGTTGGAACGCACCGCTTACGCGATAAAAAGGTAGCCCGCATGAGGCAGTTGAGAGCAGGAAAATAATATTAAAAGGTCCTGCAAAGACCAGCCAGGGTGACTAAAATATGCGAACTAAAATTTTGCCCGCTCATTGGAATTTGAGGAGACTTTCGAGCACCAAATCTATTTAGCTAGAGTAACTTCTGCTCCGAATCCGATCTCTACCTCCCACCATTCAATGGTTGTCCCAAATCCAGACTGGCTCAGCCTACAATTTGTTTTTTGTTTCAAAAGCCAGCAGGCTAATTTAAAGGAAAAATTGTTTTATTTTGATTCTGAAAAAAACCTTAATGTTCAAAGACTTTGTAGGAATATGGGGATGTCGTTTTGTCTCCACGCCAACGTCTTTGTAATGGCCAGCCTGCACAATCCTTAACTTTGTAGGGTTTTGCCAAGGTTTGATTTAACGATAAATTTGATTTAACGATACGTTTTCCCCTAACGGACATGTTGACGGAGACACTTAATATCGTTAAATCGAAATTCGACGGTGCCCTGAGTCAGAGCTCTGAGCTTTTTCAAGCTTACTAAAGCAATCAAATCCTCCTTCACCAAAAGATACATTTTTGGCTTGGATAGAAACAGCCGTAACATATTTTAGTTCTTACACTTATTCCGAATTCGAAATTTTTAGTGGAAAAAGTAAAGGAAATTCAAAATTTAGACGAACAATTTCGTGCTTTTTCAGAACTGGCAAATTTTTAGAAAAACGAAATGTATTTTTTTTACTTTTGCGAATATTTTTAGAAAGAATAAAGTCTAGCATTGCCCAACCAATTACATTTTTTCAAGTGATGGGATCAAATAATTTTTTAAAATCAGGATTGCTAGAAAGCTAAGAAACCGAAAGCACTACCTAGTGCCCTGGCACTAGCCGTCTCCAACGTAACGTAAAAGATCATGATTTGATCCAAAAAGGCAACCCTGATTTGATCGACGAAAAATCAGGGCCACTTTTTGTGACTAACTAACGGGTTTCCAATATTTCCCTAGTGATACCACATGCCGCTGAAAATGAAAATTGGTAGCCCTGGTCGCAACCTCCCGTGATTATTTACTTGATCCAATCAGTAAATTTTATCTCTTTTCTCTACATCAATTTCGGGATTATTTGTCGACAATATTTTAAAATGCCAAAAGTCAACGAACCGTTTTATCGTTTAGTGCAACGCTGTTAATAAAGAACAGCTAATTGGTGAATCAATCAATCTATAGTATGTTTGAAAGGGAGGTAGGTCAATTTTAGATTTATAGGCCATTAAATCAAACTGACCATCTATCATCATAATTCTTCAAGTAACCGAACAGTTATAATGCACCTCAAACCACTTCCACTTTTTATCTCAGATACTGCTCAAGCCAATAATAGTCGTTCTTCTTTGATATATACATATCTTTCATTCGAAACGAAATTGGTTGCTGATATGTTTTACCTTTTGGAATGGAAGAGAGACCCATTGAACATAAGTGCAGTCAAAATCCTCTTCACCAACTTTGCACCTATGTAATGGGTGAAGGTATTATTGCACGTGTCAGTTTCCCGCCAGTGAAAATTAGATGCAACCCTACTGAGGCCCTTTTCGATTGGATGCATGAAATAGGTGTGCATTTCTGAATGCATCTTGAATGCTCGACGTTAATCAAAAGGCTCATTTCTTTTGCAAGGCACTTGGTTTCAGATTTTACTTGAAGTTTTGAAAAAAAAAATTGAAACGCTGTCAGTCTTTGGGTGGTTTTCGACGGAAGAACTCCCATTAAGACAAGTTCAATATGGGGGGGCATTATTGGGACTCAACGCGATTGGACAAATATCTGAAAAAAAGGCAAAGCGTAGACGACCAAATACGTGAAGCACTCTATAGAAAGCACTACAATGACAGGTAAGCCAGTTTGAAAATGTCCAGTATTCCAAGATAAAGGTGATGATTAAAAAGATGTTTAGAAACGGTCCCCCAAGATTATGAAACGTAAAAGTAGGAAGCTAATCAGAACGTGTTCTAATGATTGGCAAAAACTACTTAAAATCAATGCAATTGGCAAAAACTACTTAAAATCAATGCAATTGGCAAAAACTACTTCAACTCAATGCAGTTGGCAAAAGCTATTTGAAATCAATGCAGTTGGCAAAAGCTATTTGAAATCAATGCAGTTAGGATGCCTATGTGAATTTTCAACCCAGAAAATAAACCTAAAAACTGATTATCAAGGTATTCAGTCACGTCAACAATACAAGCTATGAACTATAACAGTTTGTAAAATCTCATTTGAAGGTAAAATACTCTAATTTTAATACATGAAATTGCGTATGTTGTTAATCAAACTACATCAAACCGGAAGAGCCTAACAATGGGGAGAGTCACTTAAACTTTTCTATTGAACTGGCAACTATAACAACGTTTAGAACTTCATATCTGATGATAAGTTTATTTAGCGTTCTTAACAAAGAAGTTCAACTTTGAGTCCACACTTTTGCAAATCTAATCAAGCATTTTTGCGATTCATCAATCACGTCGTATTCCTCAGATTGAATCTAGGGCTTTGCCCATGGATCTTGCATGGCCAATCAGCACTTAACATTACACATTTAATAACCGGAAAATCCACATTTTCCAAGGGTTTCTCTCGTATCGGCCATTAAAAGGCTTTTCGGTGGATGAACCATTTACAGTGAAGGTGCCCAAATGGTATTGACCAAAAAGTGCAAGGTGAACGACCGCAGGTGCCCTACCTGGAGCTAATGAGCTGGATTTAAAACAAAAAAACACAGCTGTCGTGTCTTATATGCCAAAAACATATTGTAACCCTAAGCAACCTGAAATTACAAAGTATTTTTAGGGTTGTCAATCTTTTGACTCTCTAATGGATTTTGAATGCCATGGAAAAAGCTTGAAAGGGTTTGCTAGGTTATTTCTATCGAAGTGAAAAGGAATTGCAATTAATGCAAGAAGTTTGACCTGAGTTTTCACGAGAATAAAAAAATCTCCGTCAGGAGAAGAAGCTAATATGTGCGGATTTTTAGGGGTGGTGTTCTTTCTTTTCTTCACTTTTTTTAATCAGAAAAATGCGGAATAAAGGAGCAGAAATAGGCCTGAGTTCTAAAAAGAGCTAAAATAATTAAGTTGACTGGTTTGAAGTTGTTTTCAGATCTTGTACAAACGCTGTTTAAATTACTGTAGGATTTTTAGGGGAAAACTACAGATCATATAACGACTAGATGTTGCATTGGACCGACCTCAGTGCAGAGGAAAATGGATTTTGTGTCAACAACTCTGTACACCAAAAAAGAGGAGGGTGAATGCCTGATCAGTACAAACGACCTGCAATTGCTAGGTCTTCAACGAACGCAATCAGTGACACACTGACTCTGAATCCGGCCACGCTGGCGGATGAAAAAGCATGAGTCACTGTACACCAGAATTTATGTACCAGCTGATGAATGCAAGCGTTCGCATTTTTCCTTGCGCTATGCGAGGTCTAGTCATTATATGGTCTGTGGGGAAAACCCCCCCAATAGATAGATAGATAGATAGATAGATAGATAGATAGATAGATAGATAGATAGATAGATAGATAGATAGATAGATAGATAGATAGATAGATAGATTTATTTCAGGAACACTTTGATCATGATTGAATAATGTCGGCATTTAATCTTTGAGTCAGTATCCTGATATATCAAAAATTTGATGAGCATGTAATTCCTCAGGTTCTGGGTAAGCAAAAGCTTGTTTTCACCAGGACCTGGGCAAATTAACGAAGACATGACATGGATAGTCAATAATGTTACAGAGGCCAAGGTGCAACACGATAAAGTGAGTTGGAAGAAATGCAAAATGAAATTGAAAGGCTTGGAGGAAATCATATTGGTTCGAAGTTATAAGAAAAGTAGGGACTAAGAAAAAGATACAGAAAGAAGAACATGAAAAACAGAGCAAAGCAAATATTTTCAGTGTTAATTTGTTATGTTTACTAGAAAATGCGAAACGACTTCAGGAATGGGAGGAAAATTAATAAGTTTAGAATTGTATTTGGTACATGAAGTGTTTTGATGAGATCGAGCGGCTGATAATCGCAATAAAAAATAAAAATGAAAATCATTTCTTAGGATTTTTGTTGGCACACAAAGCAATTCTTAAGTTTGCACGGAGCAATAGAGTACTTCTGTAAGAGATAATCTCTAATTGTTTGGGTATTTTAATTCTGGTTAGGTCGATGCCTGGAGGGTTGAAATTATTCCACTCGTTGGGAAAATCAAAGTTCGGTAGTCTTTGTAAAAGTCCCGACTTGGCAACTGGAGTAATTGTTCTCCAACCGCCAAGCTGAGGAATATTTTTCCATTTGAAAATATTGATGCATGGTGGAAGTTCTTGCAAGCACGACTGCCTCATCACTTGAACGATTTTAAGCGTGCGCAAATCTTGCAATTTTAAGAGCTTGGACTCATGAAACAAGGATTCAGTGTGAGAAAACCACCTCGCATTATTTATCCAGCGTATAGCTCTTTT
This sequence comes from Tigriopus californicus, assembly GCF_007210705.1. Taxonomy (NCBI): domain Eukaryota; kingdom Metazoa; phylum Arthropoda; class Copepoda; order Harpacticoida; family Harpacticidae; genus Tigriopus; species Tigriopus californicus. The sequence continues at coordinate 2,454,542 of NC_081451.1, forward strand.
CTGGAGTATGGACAAGATCTTCAGTTTCGTACTTTGGCCATAAAATTCAATACCGTACTCCAAAACACTTCGGATAAGTCCATTATGAAATTGTTTCTTTACAGTTTTGGGCACTGACTTGCGAATTCTGTTCAGACTGAAAAGAATTTTTCAAATTTTGCCTGCTACGCTCTCAATGTGACAGTGCCAGTTGAGTTTGCTATCAAGTTAAATTCCCAGAAATCGTATGGATTTTTCATTGGAAGTGGTGGAACCCATCTCCTCTAACCTACATCCATTTATATTAATTTTGAAGTTAAAATTACAATTTTGTGCTTGATGATCATGAATTTATATTTATCTATGTTTAAAGTTAATTAATTTATTTCTAACCATTTGAAGATACGTTCCAGTTGAACATTTGTTTTCTCCTCTAGTTTATCAGGTTAGCTTTCAAAACATTGAAGCGTCGTATCATCAGCAAACATAATACATTTCAAATTGCCATGCTGAGGCATGTCGTTTATATAGATCAGAAATAAGAGAGGTCCAAGGATGCTGCCTTGGGGAACCCCACATTTGGTTTTCAGTTTCAAGGACCTAACATTATTCACCTCGACATACTGGTACCTCTCCGAAAGGTAGTTTTTGAACCAAACTATGGACCTACCGCGGAATCCGCAATACTCCAGTTTCTTGATCGATATACTATGATCAACGCAATGAAAAGCTTTTTTGAGGTCCAGAAATATAGTAAGTGCCATTTTGTCGCAGAGATTAGCAGAAATATTTTGTAGAAATTTTTGAATTGCATGCATAGTATTATGTTGCTTTCTAAAACCAAACTGTTCACGGTAAAGGAGAACCTCTACTTCTAAAAAGTTATGCATTTGTTTAAGAACAGTTTTCTATAAAACCTTGGAGAAACTTGGCAAAAGACTTATAGGACTATAGTTACTAGGTAGTGTTTTGTCACCTGATTTAAAAAGTGCAATGACTTTTGCAGTTTTCCATTCTGTTGGTATGTATCCAAACACAAAAGAGATGTTCACTAAACTCGCTAACGGCACTATTAAAGCTGGAGCTATATGTTTTAGAATTCGGTTTGACAGACCGTCTATTCCTGAACTGTTTTTCGACTTGAGCTCATTTATCACCGTCTTTATTTCTTTATATTTTACCCATTTGAAATAAAAATTTCTCGACTTTTTGGGTCCTAATCCTTCCATGAGCTCCAAGTTATGAGAGGGAAAATTTCCGTTTAAAGTTAAACCTATGTTTGCAAATAGTTGTTAAATATTGTACCAACTTCTTTTGGATCAGATGTGATTTGGTTTTCTTTGTTTGATTTGAGACGAAAAGAAACTGTCTGTGATTTTGTCGTGTTACCCATTAGTTCTTTGCACCCTTCCAGAGGGTCTTAAATTTTTTTGATTCACTTTAAAAAAGTTCTTCCAATGTATCTCTTTGGCTAACCGCACGAGCTTGTAATATAGTTTAGCGTAACTATCATAGGTGTTTTTTGACTCAGTATTAGGATGTTTCCTGAATTTATTTAACAGTTTATCTTTCTGTTTTCGTGACGTCATCAGTCCCCATGTCATCCAAGCATTTTTTTTTATGTTCCCTTTATTACATCGTCTTTTTACTATTGGACAA
>NC_081451.1:2457120-2476946 GCF_007210705.1 Tigriopus californicus
ATGCAAGCCAGGCGGGTCGAATACTTTGCAACCAATTGGAAGTCCGGCGACTCGTATTCCAAGCACCTTGCCAAGATGGAATCACTGGCCAAGGAAGCCGACTTGGCTAACATGTCCATCGACCAAATTCAAGCCTTTTGTCTCGTCTCTTCCGTGTATGCAGACGAGAAGCTGAAGAAGAAGCTGCTCGAGCTGGAGAATCCTTCCCTGAGGACAGTGAAGCAGAAGATATTGTCGTATGAAAGGGCCATTTTCGCAGCTTCTACACCATCGTCAACGGCCTCCGTCGAGGTCAATAGAGTGATTGGACAACAGTCCCAGAAGAAGAGTAACCGGCAAAAGTCTAGTAAAGCCAAATCATGGGCGGATCTGGAAGGAAAATGCACTTGCTGCGGCGCCAAGGAGCACAAGGCTGCACAATGCCCCAAGAGAACGTCCTCGTGCAACAGGTGTGGCCATAAAGGGCACTTGAGCTCTGTATGCATGAGTGGTGTGTCATTCCCAAAGACACCAGCCCAAGCTTCCTAGGTCACAGGGGCCGATCCAATGACTTCAAAGCAACTGGAAGAACCTGAGGCCGTTGGTCAAACTCCCTTTGACTACGAGGACTCCGACTTGGTGTCACATGTCCGTGGGGTTGAGGCAGTCCAGAGTGCTTCTGGGTCGCGTGCAACCCCAAGGATCCATGTCCATGTTCGGTCTCCTCATAACGTCCATTTTCACCTGAGGCCATCCCTGGCACTGGAGCTACAAGAACCATGCTATCCTTGGACGTGGCCCAGAGGCATGGTCTTCGGCTGGATGCAACCAGTGACACGGTAAGAGCGGCTAATGGTGATCAAATGTCCGTGGCCGGCCGAATTGTCCTTGAACTCACTGTCAACAGCAGAACGGCGTATGTGGACTGCCTGGTCTCTTCATGTATGCGTAATTCCATGCTCATCTCATGGCATGACCTCCAGAATCTTGGAGTCATCGGTTCTGCCTTCCCTTTGGCGGCCTCCGGGGAGATTAACACAGCAGTTGAAGGTTCCAGCGCAATAGAAGAAATGACACAGGACCTGAGGAGGCAGTTCCACGATGTACTGTCAGATTCCCTGGCTCCGGATCAACGCGTCGTGGGTGATCCCATCCAAATCAGATTGACAGAGGACGCTGTTCCGTATCACGCCAATACCTCATGTCCCATTCTGCTGCATTATTGCGCTGAAGCCGACGCAACTATCAAACGGTTGCTTGATTCAGGCCGAATTTCTCGTGTAGAGGAGGCTACAACATGGTGTGCTCGTGCTCACTTCGTCCCTAAAGAAGGAGGCAAGGCCGGGCTTTGTTTGGTCACAGATTACAGGGTGATCAACAAATTCATCAATTCATTTTGCCAAGCCAAGAAATTGCTGACCTCTTCCCTCCTTGTGAAGCAGTTTGATGAAAAACTGGAGACTTTTCTGCTATTGGACGCTTCGAGGTTACACGGCCTCGGCTTCATGCTGATGCAAAAAGAGAAGAATGGACATCCACGAATAGTGCAATGTGGCTCGTTCAGCCTGACGCCTGCTCAGCGGAATTATGCAGCCATCGAGCTTGAGTGTCTTGCAATTTTGCACGCAGTGCACAAATGCGATTCTTATTTGAGAGGGTGTGCATTCACTGTTATGACAGACCATAAGCCGCTCGTGGGAATTTTTGCAAAAGACATTATTGACATTCATAACGTGCGACTTGCAAAATTCCGCAAGGCCCTCTCATCTTTCTCTTTCCAGATCAAGTGGACGCCTGGAAAAGACAATCTCATTGCTGACGCGCTTTCACGCACTCCGCTGTTCCCATGTGAGCCAGATCACGCCGATTGTATGCTCCAAGTCGTGTCTCAAGAAATCGACCACCTTGATCCCAAATTGGCCTTCATTCTCTCCTCCATTGATGAAGGGTACAAAAAGTTGATTCAGGAGGTGCGGAGTCATGCATCTGCGCGGGATCTGCCCCCTACAAGTTCAGCTTTATCCTTCAAATCTTCATGGAGCGACCTCAGCATTCTTCCTGTCGAAGGTGCTGAGCTGCTCCTTTGTGATGGGAAAATTGTCCCGCCAATGTCAGCTCGGCCTGAAATTCTACGCCGGCTTCATCTTTCCCACCAAGGCCTGGAAAAAACTAAGCTGCATGCGAAGCTGTTTGCATGGCCAGGCATGGCCAGTGATACCAAGGGCATGATCGACGCATGCACCCAATGTCAGACATACCGCCCTTCTAAACCAGTTGAGGGGCGGCGCTCCGAATTATCAACCAGCCCCATGACCCGTGTGGGACTGGATCCAGCAGACACTTTTCCAGCAGACATTGGCTCATCATGGTCAATGAAGCTTCTGGTTTCATCTGGACCAAACCTCTGGCACAATTACACTCCAAATCCATTATTCAATCCCTCTCAGAATGGTTTGACGTTTTCAGCGACCCCATTTTCATCACATCAGATAACGGCCCACAATTTCGATCGGAGTTTGCAGCCTGGTGCTTACATAAAGGCATCACCTTCGAGCCAGCCAGCCCGCATCATCCCAATTCAAATGGCCTAGCTGAGGCAGGTGTGAAAAACGTCAAACTCCTTCACCGCACCGCCAATATGTCATCTTTTCGCACCGCACTGCGCGAATTTCTGGCGTGCCCACACACGGCAACTGGCCTTGCCCCAAGCGAAATCTTCTTTGGCCGCCAGCTCCAAACTGCTCTCCCCGCATCATACATGACTCCCCGGCCTACATTACCATCTGAGAGCTCAATCGTTCCCAATATGCGAGTTCGAGTTCAGAACCCCATTTCCAAGCTGTGGGACCAGACCAGCAAAGTTATCTCCGTGTGCCCTTCGGGAGAATCCTTTGTCATTCTCTACGACGACGGGCGAACACTTAGGCGGAATCAGCGATTCCTCAAGCCTCTGTCAGCTCCCCTGTCATCAGCTCCTGTCCCTGCCCCTGCCAGCGAGACCCCTGTCCATGTAGCTACAACCCCCCCTTCAGGCAAACCCCGCACGATATCCCGTTCCTACAGCTCTCTGAAGGTCTCCACGACTTCATCAACATGGGGTCCCCTTCGGGAGAATCCTTTGTCATTCTATACGACGACGGGCAAACACTTAGGCGGAATCAGCGATTCCTCAAGCCTCTGTCAGCTCCCCTGTCATCACCTCCTGTCCCTGCCCCTGTCAGTGAGACCCCTGTCCATGTAGCTACAACCCCACTTTAGGCAAACCCCGCACGATATCCCGTTCCTACAGCTCTCTGAAGGTTTCCACGACTTCCTCAACATGGGGTCCAAGCCATCAAAAGCAACAGCAACGTCTGGAACGGATCAGACGATAGTAGCCAACCCGGATACGGAAATCACCCGCAGCTCTGGGTTCCACTTCATTGAGCTGCGTTCCCATGGGCCGGCAGCATCCATGGGCGTGTTCAGCCCATCCATGGGACAACCACAAGTGCCCCAGAGCCTTCCCTTCAGGCTCAATCTCTCNCCCCGCACGATATCCCGTTCCTACAGCTCTCTGAAGGTCTCCACGACTTCATCAACATGGGGTCCAGGCCATCGAAAGCAACAGCAATGTCTGGAACGGATCAGATGATAGTAGCCAACCCAGATACGGAAATCACCCGCAGCTCCGGGTTCCACTTCATCGAGCAGCATCTGCCGTCTCTATCGTCAGGTGCCATCGGGGTCCTCCTCACCATTGGGTTCCTGTACGCGCTGTACAGGTACCACCGCCGTCATCATATGCACGGGTCTCCTACCGTGATGTCCTCATGCACAACATGCAGCCAGCCATCCCATGGGCCGGCAGCATCCATGGGCGTGTTCAGCCCATCCACGGGACAACCACAAGTGCCCCAGAGCCTGCCCTTCGGGCTCAATCTCTCTTCACTGGAGTTCATCAACGAGCTCCAGCGCCGTCAGCGTTACCGCGCACCCCGTGAGGGGAGAGTGGCACAACCTGCTGATCTACTGCCTCCACCGGGCAGCAACACCACCGACACCAACAGCCGCATCGAGGAGCTTCCAATCTCCCCGCTTGATGGCAATATCACCGTCCACTAACAACATCCAGTGACGCGTCCATAATTAATGGAAAAGGCCTTTCAGTGATTGAGTGTGATTAGTGCCATGACAAGTCTTCCAAGAAATCAATCATCCTTTTTACTATACTACATTTCATCTATCTCAGCCTCAATTCCCTATCTTTTCGGCTCCCCAGGGAGACGTTCCATTTGGCTTTCTGTACATGTTTTCTATGTCTCATCCGGCTTTCCGTATAGTATATCAATAAAGCTGACTGCTCTCTCTCGAGAGGCAGTTGATCTCAAGAACTTAACGGGGTCTTACTTATTACTGATTTAATGCTTATTGAAGTATAAGTTGCAAAGTGATCACTAACGTCACATTCAACTATTCCAGAGGAGAATACCTCGGAACAGTTAGTGAAGATATTGTCTATTAAAGTGCGGGAGTGTGCGGTAATCCTTGTAGCATCATTGATCAGGGGTGATAAACTAAACTGTCCTAAAAGGCCAATGAGGTCTGTAAGAGTCTTAGATGTTTTCAGCAAATCAATGTTTAGATCTCCACAAAGAAAGACTGATTTTCCTCCAGTGTTTGCTAGCATATCATTTAGTTTGTGGAAAGCTCAATTAAAGTCAGCATGTGGTGGGATGTACGAGATAGAAACTCTTTTTCCTAATTCAATTCCTATTACCCCACAATCTTCATCCATTAATTCAAGGGTTTTAGGTTGGCTATATTTGTGGTTTGATTTAATCAAAAATCCCACTCCACCTCCCCGTCTGCCGTCTGTTCGTTCAATTCCTATCAAGTCGTATCCATTGAATTTCAGTGGAATCCTAGAGAATTGCCACATTTCCTGCATCGACAAAATCTCTGGTGCTTGTTCAAGAACAAGGTCTCAGATTTTTTCTTCATTGGCAATAATAGACCTCACATTTAGAGACACTAGCCATGCCAAGTTCATGCCCTTCAAAGTTTTTACGTATCCTAGATCGTTGAAATTTGACACCTGATTACCCCCGCTCAGATCATCATCGTCTAAACCCAACTCTACGCCAAGTATAAATACATCCCATCCAAATTGGAGGTCTCGCAATTTTTAGGTGCTTAGTAATTGACACCACTTTTTGCAGTGTGTTGCTCTGAGAGGAAGAATTTGAGAAAAAAGAAATTCAACGGACAAAAGAAGGACAATGACCCGCACCAGGGAACAAAACTTAATACTCTCTTTGAATAAGTCGATTCGCCCTTCTCTCTGACCAGGAGCAATGGTCCACGAAACCCCAATACAAGCTTTGTTATGGTACCAGGAGCCTCTTTCCTCAAAATGAACGCCTCTGTGTCGAGGCCAAGACGGTCCTTGGCAAAGCAGGTTGGTATGTAATCACCAATATGTAGCCCCTTTTAGGCCCACCCTCCACGAGCCAGGCACCTGAAGAACTCTTTTTTTATCCATCTCGTTGTAGAACTCCACCGGCGAAACGGTCCTGACTGGACCTTTGACTTTCGTCTTTTCACCAGGACTCTTTGCCAAGAAAAGCTTGGAGTACTTGATTGAACGTTCATAACCAACATCTTTCATCACTTCGGACAACTCTATCGTATCCCCAGATTTAAGGCCTTTGATCACAATTTTGTTTCTTGCTTTTCTTATCTCTTATTGTTTTTCCAATAAGTCAAACCTCTCGGACGTCTCTTCCATTTGCTTCAACATCACCAAAGACGTCTTCAACAGTCGAACAATAACAGACATTGCCGTTTTGGTCTTTTCCTCACCGATGTCCTTGGCAAGTGATTCCAGTTCTTGAAGGCACTGGATTGCTTCCTCCTTGGTTTCTGTTGGGGTTTCTTCCCATCGATATAACTTTTGATTCCTTTCGAGGCGCAAGGATTTCGTCCAACATACTCGTAAACTTAGTAGGCGATTTCTTGCTACTCCGAGTGGCTTTTTTCATTTTGATGAGTCTTGGCTCAGGATGTCTCAAGCTGGATTCTTCGATGATCAGCTTACCCCTCTCTTCTCACCACGGAGACGACTGCCATAGTGGTTCAAAAGCCTTTTTGAAGTCTACCAGAAGTATCCAAACAAATCTTGGTAGCTATTCTCCATATGAGCGTTAAATTTGAGCCATAATTCAATAAATCAATAAGGTCAAAATTACTTGTTATGGTTTTTGCGAGGTAGAAGACTGTTAAGGTGGATTTGCGTATTTCTCTCAATACTTGATAAGGCATTTTGACCACCGTGGTGAGACGGGTGAGACGAGAGGAGAGGAGACGACCGTATCCAAGAATCCAGCTTCAGTTTTAAATGGAGAGCTTGATTTCGCACGTCTGCGCTCTTTGAGATCTGATTACTAATGATAATGATAGATTAAGAGTTTATAGTATTTCAAAGGAAAACGTTCGTTGCTCATGCTCTGTGCCAGTTATTTGAAGGGAGGATTTCCGCATGAGAATCATTGGAATTAAAAGTGTTCATACAAATGCTTTAGGTTTACCCACGGAAACAGCAAAGTTATATATGTAAACCTCTAATTAATCGATTTCTGCATTGCTCTTTCAGAAAGTGTTTAACGGGACACAGCGGTTAAAACGCCCTTTAAAGTTTGTATGGAAGCACCCCAACACACCTTGGCATATTTCTAGCCAAGAAAATCATAAGACTATACTTTGGTTTTATTGCTTTATTAAGTGCTAGCCTCCAAAAAAAAAATTACTAGTCGAAAAACATTATAAAAACTGATATTTTCAAAAGCCTAATCAGAGAAAATTGGTAGCACGTTTAGTTGACCCTTACTTTGAAAGTACGATATGATCATTTTATCCGCTACTTAGTAATGCTGGATTTATCGGCCCAACTTTTATCGTTTATAACTCCAAAATGTCCCGGGTTGCATCTTCACTTAAATTCGCAAAGAGTTAATACAGGTTTTCCATATCCCAAAAATAAATGATCTTTTTCTTTCTTGTATAAACTCAAAATAGTTGAAAATAGTATTAAAAAAAACCTTACTCAAAACCTCCAAAAATACAAATTTTTCGAAAAAAATATTTATAATCATCAAAAGTACACTTAGTTACTCAATCACTTGAATTCTGACGACAAAACATACAACAGGCCATCTTATACATAGATTTTGACTTTTCTGGATGACTTTCTTGATACTGATTAAAAACTGCTTGTTTGAGGTTTCATTGATTTTGGTGATTGCAAAGGTGTTGATGTGCTATCCCTGATTCTCAAGTATAGTTTGGAAAATATGTATTTTAGGAGGGCTTTGAGTAATGTTTTGCAACATATTGAGCTATTTGAGATAATGCAAGAGAAAGAAAATAATCTTTTCATTTTGTTATGCTGGAAATCTGTATCAATTCTTTGGAAATTTAAGTCATATTCTATATTCGGTGTATTCTGGAGCTGAAAAGATTTAAAATTTGGCCGTTAAATCCTGTATAACTTACTAACGGTTAAACAGATCATATCATAATTTCAAAATAAAGCCTCACTAAGTGTGTTCCCAATTTTCATTGATTAGTCTTTTGGAAGATTTCAGTTTTTGTAGTGTTCTTGGGGATGTACGTTTTTTATGGAGGCCATAGCTCCATAAAACAATGAAACCATCTTATGGTTTTCTGAGTTAGAAGTATGCCAAAGTTTGTTTGGGTATTTCTCCGGAAACTTGATAGGGCTTTTGGACCACTGTGGGGAAGTAAAACAAGGGCTTTTAAAAAGCAGTGCATGGATATACTTTGACACTTTAATGTGAAATTCTCAGGAACACGCTACTTGAAAATGATAAATTCAATTCAGCTTTAACAACTTTCTGAGGTCATTTGTGAAAGATTGTGTCTAAAGATAGAAATAAGAATGTATGATATGGTGAACTTAATTAAAAGCTTCCTCCCAAGGAATAATCTTTCCTCTGGGTGCTCTTGCTTTAAATGGAAAATAAAAACTGTAATAAAATTCTTAGTGATGTATCTTTAAGCGTATCCTCTTAATATTTCATAGTTCAGGTTGTTTGTATTCCTATGCTTCCATCTTTGACAATACAGATTCTTTTCTTTATTGTTCTCTTTCCTTCAATCCTCGTTCTTGTCCTCTGTCACGCCCGCATGACTTGTCACAGCCAAAGGTTTTGAACAGCCTCACTCTCCCTGTGGTCTTGGTCAGTCATAGGGTAGAATCTCAAGGACCTGGAGATACCTCTGGCTGTGGAGTGCATGTTCGCTTTGAGAGCATTATTGGAACACTTAATACAGCCTTTGTTCAAGGTCATTGCTGACCTCCCATCTTCGTGACGTCATTGGCATGTTGGAGCTGTCTCAAATTTCTCATGCACACAACGTGCAAGGGAATTCCAAGAACGAGCATGGAAGTCGAGTTGACAAACTGTCTCTCAGAGTGCTAGTTCTAGAAGGCATCATGTTGCAGTAACAAAAGTGAGCTCATAGATCATTAAATCATTTTAAGGGGATGAACACTATTGTTAATGGCAAAGTTCACTTTTTGGCTTGTAAGGTCTAAACGTTTTACACTATCCTGTTGAAAGCTTGCATAAGCGGTGTTTCTTAACAATCCTTTCTTCATACATTTAGCTCGACAAGTGTTTCACTGAACTGTTTTAGAGTTGTGAAAGGCAAATCATAACACTTTGCTGGGGGCTGAAGACTTTTGACGCTGGCTGACTGTTAATAGTCATATGCATAGGCTTCTCCCCTCTTTCGTTAAAAAGTGGGTATAAAAGCAATAGAGTTCAAGGTGGTTATAAAGTCAAACTTTTGAAGTCTAACTTTGAAAAATGTTTTGTTTTGTGATAACGGGTATATAAGGTATGATTAATTCCTTTCAATAGGCAATTGATCTTGGTACATAGGGCACTTACACTTAAGAGGCTGCCTTAGAGTTCACCGTCGGTCTTTATTTGATTTTCTTTTCAGGCATATTCCTCTTGATTCACCGGTGTTTGAGAGAAAAGACCCACACCTTCCACAACTTTGCGCTTTCGGGTCCAATCCATTTACTTCCATTTGCGTTAAGGTATTGTGTGTGATATATTTCTATTTCAAGTCAAGTCTTTTGACGCTTTTTCGTTTTAATGATGGGTAAGCCCGAGAATTTTGGAAGTTGGATCTGAAAATTTGAATGGGATGCATAGTTCCAATCATTAATGACAATCGAAATCAAAGTACATAGCCTTCAAAAAGAACTCATCCATTTTTATTTAAATCCTCCCAGTTGTAGTACATATTTTGCAAGTTTGTTTCTTTTTGTCTGGCTGACAGATCCCATTTTAAAGTGATGAATGCTTTCCTGCAATGAAAGACACAGCTAGGCCTTAAGAGTTCAAAAGAACATATTTCAACCTTTTAACAATCACAAGGACTATTGGGCTCAAAAGGGAACAGTTTCATTGCGCTTGTGACTGCTCCAAATTTGAAAGAAAATAAACATTTTACTGAATTGTAAGAAGAAGTTAAAAAAATGTTGAGGAGATTGGTGGATTTTTTTTGCAATACAGCCTCCATCATAAGGGCAAGGAGAGTGTTAATTGCAAACACAATTAGCAGCGGAATCAAAGGACCAGGAAAATAAACACAAGACAACCACAATAAACTCCCGCACATCAAACTGAACCTAAAAATCTAGGATGGAGATAGAAATGCAGAAATAAAAGACAAATATAGTAATACAGAGAAGGTACGAAAGGTATCTGAAACTGTACATTTTCAAAAGCTTTCATGATAGTGACCATAGAAGCTTAATGTGCGCTTAGAGAGTACCTTCAAGTCCCAAGAATCCAGGCTGGTTCGAACAATGAAGTCCACTTCTCTTCTTTCTCGGCCTCCCTCACTTTTCAATTTGTGACCTCAAATATTCGTTGGGAGTGGTGACCGGATAACTCGACTCAGCAGACAACTCGACTCAGCGGACAATTCGAGACCCAGGACAGTAACTAAAAACAACGTATTGACCAAAAAGAATATGACTATGAAACAAAACTAAAGCTTGACGAGTCGACATTTGATTTGCATGCGAAGATGTTAGCATCAGTAAGGCATTAAATGAAGAAACAAGTTTGATTAAAGCATTATCAAACTTGATTTTCACACCATGATTGATGTAAACGTAACTTGATCTGAAAGATCAAATGATCAATTGCGTAAAACCTTTCAAGTTTTGACATGCTTTACGTCACAGTTTCAATTTTGCTCCATGAGTATCACCTATTTGTAAGCCAACATGCTGGGATTAATTTTTGTACTGGGTTGAATTGTCAGCTTAGTCGAGATGCCCGCTGGGTCTAGATGTCCGCTGGGCGAGATGACCACTGGGTCGAAGTGTACGCTGGGTCGAGGTGTACGCTGCGTCGAGTTGTGGAACTGTTGAGAGTATGTATGTGTTGACAGGATTGAAGTCAGACTTGGACAAGTTTTTGACTAAAATTCCTGATCAACCCTTCATTCAAAGGCTAGCCAGATCCGCCAACTCTAAGCCGCTGGTCGATCAAAATGAAATTGATGAAAATGAAAGTTAACAAAGTGAGAAAATTTTTCGTCTGAAAACTTCTAAATACGCTAATGAACAGTAATATCTGACCATGAATGAGCAAAACCATCAAACTAACTTTGAGCTCTACACCTTGACAATGATTCAAAAATAAATGCTGTACATTACGACATCAAAGAAAAACTGCTAAAGCCAACCGTACAGTACGAGCGTAAAAATCCAAGCCAAAATTCCCGTCTTTTGTTGAGAGCAGTCGCACTTTTTGTTCCTTCTGATTTTTTCAAAGTGCCTGTCTGAGTGTGTTGTGTTGTGTAAGTGGTAGCGTGTCTGCTTAAGGCAAGACACATTTGTTCTTTAGCTTTCTCTTCTTCCCTTTCACTGGTAGTTTAGTCGGTTCCCATACGTTTCCCCAACAGTAATCTCTACCAGTGGATTTTCCCCAAGTGATATCCGCCATAGTGAACTCACCCAACGTTGAATTCTGCCAGCATTGAACTCCCACACGGTGAACTCCGCCATTGTGAACTTGGTCAACGGCAATCTCTGCCTTGGTAAACCCCGCCACTGTAAACTCCGTCACGGATAACTCCGCCAACGGCAATCTCCGCCATTACAAACTCCGCCAAAGGTGAAATCCGCCAAGAGTGAACTCCAACAAGGCGGTCTCTCTTTCTTTCCAGTCCACCATAAAACCAACAAAATGGAACTTTGCCATTATAAACTCCCCTCATTGACGTCTGTCAAAGGGGAATTTTCAAGCAATGAAGTGGGCTGCTTTTTAGTTGTCATGTTGCACACACCCAACAATGTACTCTCCCCCCTCCAAAGGAACCTGTGCCATAGAGGATTCGGTCAGAGGGATCTCCACCAATATATCTCTTGTCATAATGAACTTTGTGGGTTAGTGGTCTGAGCGCAAATATGAATGTTTGTAGCGATCACCTTCATAGCCCGTCACCCTTGACTAAAGGCTGGCTGACTTTTTTCTATGCTGAATGATTATTGTTATTGAAGTTGGACGGGGAGTGTTATTTGGCCCCGATTAAAAGCCACTGGTTTTCCAACCTCATCCTAGACCTTTTATTTACGATCACCAAAAGTTTGTATATCACTATTGACTCCAAGTGGACATCAATTAGGGGTTATAAAACCAAAGCGTCGAACTTAAATGTTTTTTAACGAGACAACCAATGGTTTTTTAGGGTATATTGTAGGCCCTCTTAAGATAATAACAAGAGGTCCCAGAGTTGGTGTAACAAAATTCAGATCAGCTTTTCCCAAAACAGAATATGTTTTCCACGTATCAAGGGTGATACAGGGTTGTCCAGATATTTCGGTCATGATTTGAAAAGCGTGCTATAATCTTGCTCCATCTTTCCTGAGAATACATTTTGCTTTTTCGAACCTCGTCCAAATAACAATAAACAAGTGTGCAATTGCGCATCTTGGTTCATGTAAATGACGTTACAAGCCAGGTGTCTGTTTTAGCTTGGCAGGTAAAAGTATTACATTTATTACTAATCATTATGAGAGGATCATTCACTTCCAACTGTATTCCAAAGTTTGTTATGAATTTCTTCACGCTTAAAAGGGGATTAGAGAAAAATCTGCACAGCCATGTATTCTTTTGAAAAGGTTAGGATTGAGGTGCCATGGTTGAGAAAATACTTAACGCCACCTTTTGGGACAAGCCTGACCCAGATTCCTCACTAGATACAGTGTATATGACGCTTTCAACGAAAGGCATTAGGCCTACCATGCTAAGGAAGGGTGGGCCTACGTGCTGACGAAACATCAAGTTCCACTACGACTCTTTTTTTGACTTTTTAGTAGTTTGGCTAATATAGGTGTATATACTAAGACTAGCCGAGACTATGCTTAAAAGATGCCAACACCTACCTTTGATACAATTCTAACGAATCGTTTAAGCCCATTTGACATTAAATATGTTCAGTGAATGTTCCAAATCTTGTGAACTAGGTCCGTCAAAGGAAATGCACGTAAATTGACTATGATTGAACGTGAATTGTTTGATTTTCAAACAAGACAGCACAAAAGTTAAAATCTTAGGGGACTTTAACTTTCCGGTTAGCGATAGAGTGGGAGGCTAGTCCAAATGGGTAAATTCCCATGTCGATATCGAAACAGATCAGTGGATATCGACCTCTCAATCGTTCGAAAAGCTGGAAGAATTCGCGATCTTGCGCACTTTCTCCCTGCATGTTGGTGTAGCCCCTAGACAGAATAGCTCTTGACTTGTTTTTTCCAATGACCCTGATCTGATCCAGTACCTCCATGTGACGCCTAGAGTTCTGTCAGATCATCAAGTTCTTGAGATAGGGTCGACAATAATTCAAAAGCCAGCATGCTCTAGAGTAAAACCGGCCAAAAAGGTCTGTCTGAGTAAGTTCAAGTTCAAAGATGAACATTGACCGTTGATTTGAGAAAGGTTAGAAGAACAAAACCTGATTTCAATTCTGAAACAGGAGTCTTCCATAGATGCAGCCATTGCCAAATTAGTTTCAGTTTTTGAGGAAGTCGTTCGAATCTGGCACTACCTGAATGTGCTCCGAAGGGTGCGGCACCGACAAAAATTCCAAAATATAGGAAGACTTTGTTCAAAAAGAGTTGTAAATTAGCAAAAGAGCTGCACAGCAATTTGAATCCAGTAGGTGTGGCTAACCTTCAAAAAACAGTTGGATTGGATTCAAGGTAGCTTTGAGGCCACCATTGATACAGATCAGTTAAAAAAGGAAAGTTGAGTAGTTCAAGAGGCGAGGTCGAACCCCAGGGCATTTTTCTCTTAATTAAACCCTAAGAGAAAGATGAAACACCCGGCAGGGTCTTTCGAGGTCTATGATCAATATACTTGGAAATCAGTTCTCTGCTTTGTTTTCAGCTCCAAAGAGTTTAGTACAACAGGTCATTGCTTTATCGATGAGTTTGTTGAGATTGGCAAGGCTTGACAAGTTGAGCGTTTAGATGATCTTGTAGTCACAGATCAAGATGATTTAGAGGCCATCAGGGGCTTGAGAGTTCGAGAGTCCTTTTTCAACTGATCTGTCTCAATGGAGGCCTTAATTCTACCTTGAATCCAATCCAACTATTGGATTCAAATTGCTCTGGAGCCCTTTTGCTAGTTAGCAACTATTTTTGAAGAAATTATGCCTATACTTCGGACTTTTAGACTATGCCACGCCCTGTGGAAGTCATTCAGAGATTGCTAGAGTGGATCAGACGTCCTAAAAAACTACAGTCATTTGTCTAAGGCTACTTGGAACATCTTAATATAAAAAGCGCAAAATCTTGGCTGCTTTTTCTCAAGAATGCCTGGTTTGTGCCCCTACAATATCGATCGTTGTCCTTGCCTGAAAAGGGAAAGAATGAGGGATCGTCTCGAGTCCCAACATTGCAGAATACGAAATTACAGCTGCATCCACATCGGGGCTCAAATAGGCAACAACAGAGATCCTGTGTTGCAACCATGGCATCTTAAGATTTGCCACTCTATCGCACAAAATAGGATGACCATTTGCAGCCTTGAGCACCGGCTTCTCAGAAGGGTCGACCACCACCCCATTCTTATGCAGGAGGTTGAACGTAACAACGCAACATGTTGCTCCTGTGTCAGACACAGCATCCACCCAAAATAGCTTGCTCATCTTGGAGCCGATTATTAGCCGCACTAGAGGGTTATCAACCATAGAGCGAACCCTAATCATTCGTGCAGTGGACACACTCACTGTCCGGACAACAGGCTCATCCTGCGTCTCATCATCAACGTCTTTGCTGTCATCTGCTCGACACACAAATTGGAAATGTCCACGCCAACCGCATATGACAGTGTTTGCCAAGAGGAGGACATTCGGACTTTAATGGTGCGAAAATCCATAAATTCCGCTACTTAACGTACTGTCCTGATCTAAGAACAGTTATGCGAGTTGTCGGAACCTTTTTTTGTCAACAAGAAAATAATAAACATAGTTGAATTTTACCGATGAGGGAGGGTCTGATTATTACATTGCCCTTCAATTACAACTTTGAACAGTACCTATGAGTGATATAAGAACCTAAAAGTGATGTCAATGCCGGCCATGTCGACTTCGCAAGAGGTGTAACACTCTCGCCTCCTTCGTTCTCGTCAAGGATACAAAGCTCATTTGACTAAGAGCCTCAATCTCTTTAGGGACGACTTGAAGGAGGTCAAGAAAAGGGAGTTCGATCTTGGGGACAATTGCTTATTGATGACCTTTTTAGAGCATAGAGAGGCCGCCATACAAGCACTTGCAGCCATCTTAGAATGTCAGAAAAAATCGACTCTCTGGGTCTGGAATCTGATAAATCATACCAACAAGTGTTAAGTGACGTTTACAGGTATGAGCGAGACCTTGAAGCCTTGGAGCGAGAGGTCGCTCGGATTCAAGGTATGTTTCAAGCGGGTAAAAGTCCACAACACGGTACAGATTCCTCGGGCTAGGATCGTCTACAGTACAGGGTTTTCCGTAGCCAATACTTAGCCGCAGGAAAAACCATGATAGAAATTGGCTACCCTCCTGGACGGATTGATGCTTCGGGAACTAAAAGGAAAATTGAAACATTCCGCCCTGTTGTTCATCGAAAGGTTTTTGGACGAAGACTGAAATTACAAACCCGCTTGGACAATCCAGGACAACTTGAATCACGGCCCTGGCCTTCAAATTAGGCAACTGATTGAAGGTTTACTCAACTGCCAGGGAATGTTGAATGAATCCGATACGATGCAAAGCACCTTTGCCACGATGGATCTGGTTCACTAACAAATTAATGGATGGGTTCTTTCTGACAAGCACGCCGTATTCCAACTCCCAAAGGAACCACATTTAAAGATTCCCCCCCCCAGAGGGTAAACGAACGAGAATCAATTGGTGTTTATTGCAAAAAATGCTTACGGCCGTGGCAGGACGCATGTGGTCTCACATCTCCATTTATTTCTAAGGGCCAATCTACAGATGCAAAAGTTATGGTCACTGCGGCTAAATTGGCAGGATGAGATTCCAAGTCCATTACTTGAAGAGTGCCGAACCTGGAAAGAGGATGTTGCACATCTCCACACGGTTTCCATTCCCCGGTGGGTGGGAACAATCAGTCAGGATTATTTTCTTGTCGCTTTTTGCAGATGCCTCTTTAGATGCTTATGGAGCCTACGTATACGTTGTGACAGGACAATAGCCTTTTCAATCGCAGCTGGTGTTTTCAAAGACAACGGTTGCGCCCAAAGACGTTTTGAAGCTAAGAGAGAGCTCAAATGATGAAGAAAATCCACCTCTGACAATTGCGCTATTGGAGCTACTTGCTGCAGTATGCGATGCAAAGATTGGCGGCAATCTGTCTAAAGCTCTTGATTTAGATCGTGCTCTAGTTCATTACTTTTTGGACATCAAATCACTTTGGTTCGAATTGTTCGTGGTTACGCTCGATGGAAGATGTGGGTTGGCAGCCGTATAAAATATATCCTATAACTTACAAGCGCAACCAATTGGCATTTTGTCCCAGGCCCCAGCAATACGTAAGATTTGGCGAGCCGGGGAGCTTCGGCTTCTGAATTACTTTCCTCCAGGCTCATGTGGTATGTCCCTGAATTCGTCCGGCATCCATTCTCTAATTTGCCAACCACTCCAAGCAGGAACAAAGAGGGTCTCGCATCCGACAAACTAGAGAAGCATCCATTGAGATCGTTCCACACAAAGAGTAGATCAAACCAATTACTTGACCTGGTCACGGAACGGGTCGAAAAATGGGGGAAATTACTTCAAGTTATATCATATTGCTTGAGACCAATCAAAAGGCATCGTGGCACAGAAAATAGTTCTTGGGTCAATGTTCCCAAGAGGAATCACACTGAAATGTTGTGCTTTCAGAACATCCAAAGGACGCATTTTCAAATGGAAATTCAGGCATGCTTGACTGGTGAGGAGATACCGAGCGACTCTCCAATACGACAATTCTCTCCCTTTCTCAATGAAGATGGATTGTTATGTCCTACCTCCCGTTTTTCGTTTTCATCAGCCATTAAAGAAATGAGAAGACCCATATTTTTGCCACGCCTCTCGAATAAAACTTGGTGTTACACACTCATGAGCAAAATTTCCATGGTGGACCTCAGCACGTTCTTGGAGTGTTGAGACGTCGTTTTCGTTTAGTTGGAAATAGGCGGAAGATCAAAAGAATTATTCATTCGTGCAAACGGAAATTTTGACGCAAACCGAGACCGATTCGAACTTCAGAAGGGACGGAGAGGTCGGCCCCATTCATAAATGTGGGATTGGATTTATTTTGGCCAATGTATGTTAGAGGGAGAACCAATGGTCAAGATCTTCAAATTTTGGAGGAATGAAGCTCAAAAGAGTGGGGCTGTGTTTTTACTTCCTTCTTGACTCGAGCTATTCATCTCGAGTTGGTAGAAAACATGACTTGTGAGTCATGTTTAGAAGCATTCGAGCGGTTTTCTTCCCGGCGCAGTCTTCCCAAGGCCGTATATTCTGATGAAGCCAAAACCTTCAGGGCGACTTGCAAAGCTGTGAGGATGCTTCTCGCAGACCAGAAAAGGGAAACTTTTAACTCATTTCTTACCTCACATGGTGTACAGTGGAACTTCAGCTACGAAGAGGCCCCATGGACCAATGGATTGGCCGAGTGTATGGTTTGGAATGTCATGCTAAGAAACACACAATTGACACTTCGGCATTTGGAAACCCTTCTTATAGAATGTGAAGCCATCGTCAATCGAAGGCCCTTGGCTTACGTGAGGGATTCTGAGGACGAATTACCACTTGCTCCAGCCGAACTCTGCTTAGCCCGGACGTTGGACGTGCTCCCAGATGCCAAAAGGTCGACAAATGTGGAAGTGGAAAGTGGAAAGCTCGTCAACATTTTCTCATGGGGTTTTGGAGGAGATGGTCGCATGATTTTCTTTTGGACCTTCAACCTCGGAAAAAGTGGGACAACACTGATCCTTCTCTTGTAATTGGGGATTCTGTTCTTCTTATTGATGAGCATGGGTCTCGTGGGGAGTGGCAAATGGCTATGGCTCAAGACATTCATGTGGGGAAAGGTGGAGCTATCCGTGGTGCGACTGAAAAAAGATTTCACGGCCAAGCAATCTATCAACATGTCAACAATCTAGCCATTCTCGAACATAATTTTGTCCGACATTGCAGTATTCTATGGATTTGGTACTCTCTAGTCTCGCCTGTATTTCTATGCTTCTGTTGTTCCTAATAATCACTCATATCTTAGTTCTACATCTGGAGACATCCTTCGGCATTATTGTCCACATCCCTATCCTTATCACGCCCACATAACATGGCGCAGTGTTAGTTTCCGAACCACGCCCCCTCAAGCTTCAACCTCTTTGCACCCCAACCCAGCGACACGTTTATTGAGCACCCACAGGAGCTCGTCGTCTCCCTAACGAATCTTCGACACGATTCGTGAAAATGGGCCTCATTGAACAAATCGCCAATCGTTGGGTGCAAATTTCGAACAAGTTGAATTTGGTCCCCGATTTGAATAAACCGGAGGCCGATGTAGACAGGCTTTGGCGTCTACTGGGAGAGCCTGAGAACAAATTGGGTGAAATGGTGGATCTATACCAAGATGTAGCACTGGAAAACGCAGTCAAAGCCGAAGCAGAGGCTATCAGGGAGGCCAAGGTCATTGCCACTGACAAATGGACCACTCACATTGGCAAAGTAGCAACATTCCTCATGTCTCGTGCTACTCTGACCCGTGATGCCCCTATATTTTCCTTGCCAATCTCTTCAATGGTCCAATCCAATATAGGCGCCCAATTGGACACTGTTAGATCCGACCTCACGGATGAAATGACTTTCATTGAGGTCATGTGTGAGGATGCCAGGGGGAGTTTTGCCATTCGGGTTTTACCTGACTCTGGCGCGGCCCAAACGGTTTTTCCAACCTCTTTATGCCCAAAAGGCACGACCCTTGATCCGTCTCACACACTACTTAGCGCAGCAAAAGGGGCACTGCTCAGAAACGTGGGTGAGTTTCAATTTATTGGCCACATCAGAGGCGGCCCTCAGGCCAAAATCTCCGCGACGGTCTCCCCGGATATCAATGGATACGCACTCTTTGGCAAGAAGGACCTCCAAGCCATGGGGATCTTGCCCTTCGATTTCCCCCCTGTCCATTATTGTCACCCCAAGGAGAAGTTGGGTGGTAATGTGATCTCCTCGGAGTCCAAGGCCACCGGCGGGAATGGGGCCGCCATCAATCCCAATCTGCTTTTTGAGGGTTTTAGATATGGTTGTACAAGGTTTTAACTTAATTTGAAATTATTTCTATGCTTCTGCTATTCCTAATCATCACTCGTATCTTAGTTCTTCATCTGGAGACATCCTTTGGCTTTATTGCCCACTTCCCGATCCTTATCACGGCTACATAACAGACATGAGGACACCGGCATTCAATTTTTTTACCGAATTCTTTAATCGATTTTACGTTCGTTTCGTTTGTTTAAAATTTTCTTGTTCCCCGGGACTGTCCTGATCGGAAAACAGTCTTGCGAATTGTTGGAACCTTTTTTGTCAACAAGAGAAGAATAAATGTTGGATTCTACCGATGAGAGGGGGTCTGATTATTACGCCTATATATCCGCCGAGGTACAACTCTAGCACCAGCTTTGCTCAATTTAGTTCATCACCATTCACCTTGGGTCTGTCGTGGAGAGCCACCAGATTGGAGCCACTAGACTCCCACAATTCACATCTGGCCTAGACCTGGGCAGGTGTTAGCTCATCCACGCACAACAGCTCGCGAAGTAGCTCACAACCAGCCACGAGCACTATCAATTGAAATGTGAGTATCTCGTCATAAGAGACATTGGAAAGATCAGCCAACTTATCCACCAACTTCAATCTCACGACCAGGTCGCAGAAGGACTCTCATAGCCTCTGATTTGTAACATGTAAGTCATGCCATGCCGTCTCCTTAAGGATCTGCAGCTTATTCAGAACATCATTCACATCAAGGTACTGCGAGAGGGTCTGGATCATGGCCAGATATAACCACGAAGTTGGGTCTTGGA
Source organism: Tigriopus californicus (assembly GCF_007210705.1). Classification (NCBI taxonomy): domain Eukaryota; kingdom Metazoa; phylum Arthropoda; class Copepoda; order Harpacticoida; family Harpacticidae; genus Tigriopus; species Tigriopus californicus. Next base: position 2,476,767 of record NC_081451.1, read on the forward strand.
AAACTGGTCCATCCGATTCGACACATACAAATCCGTAAACATTTGGCGTCTTGGGAGGAGACGTGGTGTAGTGGTTAGCGCAGTTTCCTACCATGAGAGAGGTCCCTGTTCGATTTTCCTCCCCGACCTTTCTCAAGAAAACTTTTAGACGCTAACCACAACCAGAGACGGAGAACCAAT
>NC_081451.1:2476986-2480072 GCF_007210705.1 Tigriopus californicus
AAAATGCCTATCGGAAAATAAATTGGACGATGTGATGGCTAGCTTCGCTGGCCGGGCGAGGTTTATCCCTCCGACCCAAGTAACCCAATTACAAAAATACTTGAAAGTTTGCCAAAGAAACGGATAATGGAAAGGGTTTCAACAAGGTGCCGATCCTGAAAGGAGTCAGGTCGGGCTTGCTCTTTGTCCTCGTCATGTCCCCCACTGGACAAGAGGCGTCAAATTGACATCGCATGATGAGAGACTCCTGCTCGACCAAGAGCACATGGTCTTGGAAATCACGCACGGTTTGGGAATCATCATCATCATTGGTGACCCCATCAGCATCACCAATCAAGTCTAGACATACGTAAGACGTTCGCAAGAGCTAGCCACAACCATTACCTTCAATGCAGTCACGCGAGGCGCCAGCCTTGCAACGGATTTGGCCTCGTCTTCTCCTCAAACGAGAGGGATTTTCTCCTTCTACCTTCGGTGCCTTGTCGACTCTGGCCATTCAATCCACGTGTAGGAACAATACCTAAGTGATGGACTCTACCAACGTGCCAAGTGTTAGACCCAAGAACACAGATCAAGTGGTTGAGGGATCATGAGATTTATTGCTGAAGGATGGATGGCTTGGGAAGAACGACTATTGTGCAAATGAGAAAAGCATAAACAAATGGCGAGGATGGACCAAGGGCGAGTGGGAAGAGCATACAAACTATGGACATAATAGAGGAAATAGAGATGTTCATAATATGGCAACACGAGAACATGGGACCTGGTAGGCTTGTTGGGGGTACCATTATGGTAGCTTTTCTGCTTTCCAATATGCGAATCCTAGTTCGATCGCACTCTAGCCAAGTTCAAGCTTCTCCGTGGTATTTGATTACAGCATGAGTTGTTGCTTTAACAACTTAAATGGATGAGCCTGCGATCGTTCGCGAGGCTGAGTTAATAATTAATGTTAGCTGTGACGACGAAGCGGTATATCCCTCAATTGGGACACCCAAAAGCAGATGGCAAGCCGAGTGAGAGAGCTACTGTCTGACGTCGTAATAAACAAAAACAAAAAACAAACATGGTGACTGGTACTTCAGCCCAGTTTTTTAAGGCAAAGGAGTAAATCTTAAATCTAGAAAAGATTGTACAATGCTACTTAAGCTTGATCTTTTCTCGATCTAAGATTCACTCATTTGCTTTAAAAACTCGGCTGTGGTGTCTGGTATTGCGATGTTTTTTGATATCAAACCTAATCATGTGCTCTGTTGATGGCTCTTTTCAGCCTGACCAGCAAAGAGGGTGCAACGGCTATGTGTATCTAGGCACTTCGACCCCAATATCTACGATTTACGTTTAAACAAAAGGATAGGTTGGACTCAAAAGTAAGAAAACAATGATATGATGAAGAAGTATGGGATTGATGAAAGCATGGACGAATGAATGCTCGAGGCAGCGACGATCGAAAGAATAAGTAAAAAAACTAGATCAAGTCAATGAATGAACAAACAAACGATGAGGTGAAGAATAGATTACCGAAAAAAGATAATTTTTTGCTGACTTCCTTAACGCCACTGGGATTAAAATCCCAGCAGTTCAAGACGAGTAATTTATTCATTTTATTTAACTTTTATTTTTATATATTGCTTGATAGACCAACGAATTAGAGGTGGCTGATCCAGCTAACCCATCAATTTAAGGCTGATCGGGAATTTTAGGCAAAAACTCGTCCAAGTCTGACATAAATCATGCTACTGGATCAACACGCACGTTCATATTCCCTAAGAATATTTGAAGGCAGCAAATTGAACAATGAAGAAGCCCGAGAAAGAAGAGATTTCATGGAGAGCGTCCTGCTCCGCAATTTCGACCGCAATTTCTATCACAGGATGTCTTTAATTATTACATTGTTTGAGTATTATGTGTGAAATTTCTTAATGAAGCCTTTTCGGATTTGGTGTTTTCTCTCTGGGCCTTGCGCCGCTGGTGGTCATTTTCAGAACTTCATTGGGCTTCTTTTTTCCTCGAAACTCCTTGTCAATATGTTTTTTTTTTAGTCTTACCTCTGAGTTAGGCACTTGGTCGATATCCAGTATGAAATTGCAAGGTGGTGCAAAGATTTTTTTTTCTGGGTAAAGTCCAAGCCTTAACTCCAAGATAAGGGCGTTCAAAAAGTGGAATCTCTGGTTAGCAATTAACAGTGCTTGTTACAATCTTGTCTCAAATCAGATGTTACTCTATCAATAGAATTTAGATTACATATCTAAGGTAACCCATCATTTTTGCAGCTCATGATAGCCGTTTTGGTCACAGTACTTGCCTTTTCCGTCGCCAATGTGGGCTTTCTTAACCCATCTTCCGTTCAATCCCGAAATCCTTTAACGGTCCCCCAAGGCGTTACCGCCCCTTCACCCCAAATAATATTTATACAGCCATCTGTGGCTCCTGTAACCACCCCTATTCCAACCACTCTCTCTCCAACCACCACTATCACTACTACTACTCCTACCACGAGTGCTACTACCACAACCACCACCACTCCTGCGACAACTACAACTACAATCATCACTACAATGAGCACGACCACGATGGTAACGACAAGAGAGGCTGAAATAGGATTTCCGGGATTTAGTGAGCATAACTTTTAAAAATTACGTAAGAAACTTTATGACATGACATTATATCTCGAACTTGCAGCGGACTGCGGTTTCCAAAATTGCTTGTTTGATGAGTTCACAGGCGTTTTCCAAAACGTATCCAGCATCTCAACCTGTTGTGCACTTTGTGGAGAAGATGTTTTTTGTGGGATAGGGTTTGAGGACTGTTTCTGCTTCAAAAGTTGCGCCCTGCGAATTCCAACGCTCTGGTTAATAGGAGCAACAAATCAAGACTGCCCGGAAATACCATAATTAGAACAAATTTACGTATTTTGCCCGAAAAAGTTAATGCTTGCGGTGGTTGTACAAATTTGAGCTTTCGCACCTGTCATTTATGCAAATATACCGATCATATGTTACGGCACAAAAAATTGATTTACATGTGACATTGCTATTTTGGAGCTAGCTGAGAACCAACGCATATTAGTTTAGTGCTGTTCTTGCCTC
>NC_081451.1:2480097-2480216 GCF_007210705.1 Tigriopus californicus
TATATCTCAAGACAATATTGCAAAGCCCTTGAGCTTACCTTTTTTTTCTTGGTCTATTGATTCTGCTCTTAATTGATAGTTCCTCTGCATTCATGTTGGAAGCAATTTTTGGTATTGTT
>NC_081451.1:2480252-2490472 GCF_007210705.1 Tigriopus californicus
ATTGATAGTCATCGATCATTATTGAACAGTGAATTTTTCCTATAACAGTTTGTTGAGTTTATTTTTGCGTTTTTTGCATTGTTTACCTAATTTCGGTTCTTGATTCCTTGCTTTTCTCTGTCTCTCATGTCTTGCTTACTATCTCCATCATAAATTTGTATGTTTAGTTTGATGTGAGGTGGTTTATTACTATTTTGCTTTATTGTCCTATATCTCAAGACAATATTGCAAAGCCCTTGAGCTTACCTTTTTTTTCTTGGTCTATTGATTCTGCTCTTAATTGATAGTTCCTCTGCATTCATGTTGGAAGCAATTTTTGGAAAAGTCAGTAAAGAGGGTGGACAATGTTTGGCAGTGCAGGACCCTTCTGTAGTCAATAAGCCCTTTATCACAGAGGCGTTGAATGTTTGGATGAATTAGTTACAGTTTTGCTCATCAACACGCTTATTCATCCCTAATAAGCTGTTTTGGTTTACTTTTCCCGTTAAAATCTTTTGTTTTTACAAAAGACAATTTGAAACCCGAGAATTTTTTTTGTCTTATATTGCGCTTTGTATTTTGCGTTTTTATTATCTTTTTTTCATTGGAAGTTACCCGAGTGCAACACCATGTTGATGTTTCGCCCTCTTTCTCCTTCATTGTCATTTTCATGTTAGCTGGGCCTCGCTTAATATCAGCAGAGAACAGATATGGTTTTCTTATGTAGACTAGGGGCACGCATCATTATTCAATGTAACAATGATAGGGGAGAACTTCCAGATTTCTTTGTCTTGATTGGGTGTTAGTCGGAGACAGAGCTCTTCAAAAAGCTTTGTGAGGTTCAGAACCCCTCCCTGAAGGAGCTCCACGCGGCAGCTACCGCCTTTGAGGCCATTGCCGCCGAAGCCGCCACCTCCCCCATCACCACTGTCAGCTTCATTGACGACGCTGGCGTCAAAACCGCTGCTGAGGTCATCACTGCCATGGAGGCCGCCTGCCGCGGCTGTGGCTCCCAGAGCCATAACCAGGGACCGAAATGTCCCTTCATGAAGAAGGAGTGTTTCCCGTGCGGGAAGGTGGGCAACACCAGACCAAGGTGATGCTCACCTCTTTCCTAGTCCTCTTCCCCATCTTGCTCATCAAGCTGAGACCGTGGCAGAAACCTCTCCCATGACCGAGTGGGAGTAGGCCATCAGGGAGACCAACTTTGAGATCTTGGCACAACCCGACTCAGGAGCCGCCCGTTGGGTGTTGCTACAGCCCGAGATACCAGATGGAGTACGGTTCCTCCTCTCTACGACCGACCTAATTGCAACAAATGGGTCGAATATCAAAAACCATGGAAAGTGGCCCCTCTCCGTGTTGGTGGAGAATAAGCCAAAGACGGCAATTGAATCCGTCATCTCCGACATCCCGGACCCCGCATTCATTGTCTGTGGCGACCTCGGGACCGACTCGGCAATGGTGGATTATATCTGGGGAGAGTGGATGTTGAAGATCATGGACGACATGCTCCTGTAGGCGACCAACTACGACGAGCTGCTTGGCCGCCTGCAGGCTGTCTTCCACATCTGCTTTGAGGAAGGCATCACACTCAGCCTCGCAAAGCTTGAGATTGGGGACAGGGTCCCACTTGCCGGCTTCATTGTCTCCACAGCCGGCATGACACCCGACCCTGCCAAGGTGGGGGACATTTCCATCTTTCCCTCACCCGCCAACATCATAAGGTTGAGGTCATTCCTGGGTTTGGCCAGCCAGTTGGCTTCCTGTCTCCTCTTTTTTACCCACTCCAGGGTGAAGATGAGGGAACTTTTGAAGCCCACATCGTCGTGGTTGTTTTGAGGATGATTTCATCTTGGTCACAACTGACCACCGGCCTTTCTTAGGAATTTTTCAAGAGGCCTTTGTTGGTCTCTTGCCTCTATGGGATGGTATAAGCCCTCATTGAGCGGGAGTCAAATGGGCGTCCCCACTTGATCTTACTTACTGGTACCAGTCCCAGTGATGCAAATTTGGGGCTTTGGGGTTAAGGAGCCAACCCTTCTTTTACGATACTATGAGGAAAGGTCTGCTTCGTTAAAACTAGTTAGAAGTGACACGTTCGCAGCTCTGACACTGGCAGGCAAGTTTGTTTATTGGTACCGGGAGCTTGCCTAAATGTCCGGATAAAGAAGTGCAGCTTCTTACTCAGGGACCTCCTAGGTTTCCTCCTCACTGTGGATCATCGCCCACTTTTGGGTTTTTTTAAGCGTCACCAACCCACGCCTTTAACCGCCAAGCCTTCGCGTCCGCCCGGGTCAAGTATCGAGACCAAAAGGTTGCCCGCGCCCGCGGGCGCCACTTGAAGCCCCTATCCATGGGTAAAAGGGTCCACGTTCAAGATGTTAATGAGAGATCCTGGAGCTTTGAGGCGGGTACGGTTGTGGAGGCTCTCCCCAACGGCCGTGCATACCGAGGTCAAAACTGACGCCAGCATTTTCCACCGGAATATACGTCACCTACGCCCTGCGCCTGCCACGCCCACGTTGTGGCGCGCCACCCCCTTCGTGGTCAAGACTCCTTCGAATCCTCTTCGCCCTAGAGGCTCTGCAAGACTCCGGGAGAAGCGGGTCTCTTTTGAAACCTAATTGGGTTTCCATCGGTGAATGGTCAGGTGATTCGCCGTTGGGCTTGGGAAAGATAGAGAAAGAGCACGTGTGCGAGCCTCTACAGCTATCACTGGAGGAGTGATTAGTGTCTCATATTACGCATTTTATTATTGTAATGTTTTATCCCTTTTTCCCAGCTCCAGGGCTTATTTTTAAAAATAGAGACGTGTAGCGGTCGTTGTTCCTATTTCCCACCCTCATTCCTGTCATGGAAACATTCTCCTTTAACGATTTTAAGCCATTTTTGTCAAACTTTGTATCGTCGGTGGATGTTTTTTGGTTGCCTTTTCCCACTCACGTTGTTATTTTAAACTTGACTCCTTAAGCTATTCAAAACGTCTTATTTCAGCATTAGTTTATGTATTTAAAAAGCAGATTATTAGGCTTCATTTAGTGGGCATCTTACTTGCCACTTTGATCACCAGGGTCGCTTCACTTCTAAATCAAGTAACGATTGAAAATCAACAACCATCAACGTTGTTATTGGACCCCTTCATCCCACAATTCATGACGTCTGGACCATGATTAAGGTTTAGCACTACCATCACAACTACCATTTTGACTAGTACAACTACAACAGATATAATTTCAACTTCAACTTGAATCATTTTACTACTAATGCTGTCAAACTGTATAATGCTCTCCCCGTTGAATCTCGAACTGTCCAAAAATTAGCTCTTTCAAGTCCGCCATCAATCAGCCACTGCCCATTTTCCACCGTGTCATATGCTATCTCAATTTTCATGCACTAGTCACTAATCCAAGCCTGATCTGTGTACCATGTACCATAGATGACCTCGCCTTAAGAAAAAAGTACTTGTTCTTGAAGAGTAGTTAACTATCTGTTTATTCTCCTCAGCCTCTGCAGGGTTGCCGCCACACAAGCCCCCCTCAGTTTGGAGGCCGCCGGCAGATAAAAGAACAGAAAGCGGCCTCAAACGATAATACTAGGGGCGGCATTGACGGGAACAAAAGGTAAAAGCAAGCAAACACAAAAAAACAATAACAAAAACTTATAGATCAACATAGTCATTAGGACGAGCCTTATGATGAGGGTTTCGTCGTGGTTTGGTATGGGATGTAACCGGATGGGTATTAAGGGTCGCAAGGAGGACGGCCAGGGGAAAGAGGAACTACAGTCGGGACTGGAATGGAGAAATTAACATGGGCAGGTTTTAATCGATTGATGGAGACCACCTCTCGTTTCCCGTTGTAATCCAAGGCAAAATGCTTTGAACCATTCTTAAGAAATAAAAATGGGCCAAGATATGGTGTTTGGAGGGGTCCCGCATGCGGTCCACGGCGTACAAAGACATATTGAATGTCTTTTGGACGGTGTTCAATGACTGGCGAGGGCGGCTAGTAGGCACCAGGGAAAAAGATCCAACTATATCATGAAGGCGTCGCACATGTGGAGTGTGCTAGAATGCTCTTGTAAATACTGGAGTGAATTATCACACCTGATCATGAGCACCCTCACTTGCCATGCGTTGTAATAATGTAGAATTCAGTAATTAAACTTGCCTCGTTTGAACCTCTGCCTGAATTATTTCCTCCCAACACGCCAAGATGTTCATCAGCAGTTGCAGGAGATGTTGAAGAGGGCACAAAATCACCAGGGACCAAAATATGGGTCCCATGATAAGGGTGTTGTTGTGGTTCACGCCTGCCCACGCTGCTGCCCATCCATGACCACTGGGTTTGCTTGTCTCCTTTTCCAGTTTGTTATGTAGCAGGACAAGATAACGGTGTTGGTGTGGTTCACGCCTGCCACCGTTGCTGCACATCCATGACCACCTTGCGTGTCTCCTTTTCCACTTTGTTATTCAGCAGAATAGTCATTGATTTCGCAGCAGCGGGGGCAGGCGTGAACCACATTAACACCCTCACCCTGTCCCGCTACATAACAAACTGGAAAAGGAGACACGCAAGGTGGTCATGGATGCGCAGCAGCAGAGGCAGGCGTGAACCACACCAACACCCTCATCTTGTCCTGCTTCATAACAAACTGGAAAAGGAGACACGCAAGGTGGTCATGGATCCGCAGCAGCAGGGGAAGGCGTGAACCATACCAACACCTTATCCTGTTCCACTATGTAACAAACTTGAAAAGGAGACACGAAAGGTGGTCATGGGATGCCAGCAGCAGGGGCAGGCGTGAACCCACACTAACACCCTTATCCTGTTCCGCTACATAAAAACTGGAAAAGGAGACACGCATGGGTGTCATTGATACGCAGCAGCAGAGGCAGGCGTGAACCACACAACACCCTTATCATGTCCTGCTTCATAACAACTGAAAAGGAGACAGGCTACGCCAGTGGTCATTGATACGCAGCAGCAGGGGCAGGCGTGAACCACACACAACACCCTTATCCTGTTCCGCTATGTTAACAAACTGGAAAAAGGAGACACGCAAGGTGGTCATGGATGCCCAGCAGCAGGGGCAGGCGGTGAACCAAGCAAACACCCTTACCCTGTTCCGCTACATAACAAGTTGGAAAAGGAGACCGTAAGGTGGTCATTGATGCGCAGCGGCAGGGGAAGGCGTGTACCATACCAACACCTTTATCCTGTTCCACTACGTAACAAACTTGAAAAGGAGACACGCAAGGTGGTCATGGCTGTAGCAGCAGGAGCAGGCGTCAACCACAACAACCCTTATCCGCTGTTCCGCTTCATAACAACCTGGAAAAGGAGACAGGCAACCCAGTGGTCCATTGCTACGCAACAGCAGGGGCAAGGCGTGAACAACACAAACACCTCTTATCATGTCCCTGCTTCATAACAAACTGGAAAAGGAGACACGCAAGTGTGTCAATGGCATACGCAGCAACCGGCATGGACGTAACCGTTGTTGTAAACAAACCAACACCAACCGTTTATCCTTGCCATTGCCTTGTCCTGCACATAAAACAAACAAACATTACCAAAACATGGAAAAGGAGACAGGCCAACCAAGTGGTTTGGATGGCTCAGCAGCAGGGGCAGGCGTGAACATTCACAGTTTGTTAGCACGGAAAACCTAGGAACACATACCCTCATGGTCCTAGCATTGCATAACGAGTGGAAATGAGGATTGACAGCGCTCAAGTGGTGGCCGGTGGTCGATGGGAACGGCAGTTCACCGGGGCATGGCGTGAACCACATCCAAACCTTATCCTGTTCCGCTAATAACAAACTGGAAAAGGAGACACACGCAGGTGGTTATGGATGCGCACACAGCGGGCAGGTTCCGTGACAGCGATACCAGACTCTATCTGTTCGCTGAATAACGAACTGGAAAAGTGAGTAGCAGGCAGACCAGTGAGTCATGGTTCCACAATTGCGAGGGGATGGCCTGGAGACTGCACAGCAGGACGCGCCCTTTGTTATCCTTGTTCCATACGCGTATCAACCTGGAAATAGGGACACTCAAGGTGGTCAGTCAGTTGGCTATCAGCAGGCAGTGTAGCACGGTACGCACATCCTTCTGTACTTACACCGTGTTACTCTCTGTCCCTGTTCGGAAGTTAAACAATCTGCGAACAAGGGAGCACGCACAGGTGGCTCTATTGGGATGCACGGCAGCCGGGCAGGGCGTTTCGAACTTATCCATTCTTATGCTGCTTGTTCCATAACACAACTGGAAAAAGGAGACAGGCAAGCGTGGTCATGGATTGCGCAGCAGCAGGGGCAGGCGTGAACCACACCAATACCCTTATCCTGTCCCGGCTACGTAACAAACTGGAGAAGGACACGGCACACTGAGCTGGTCTCTTTATTGTGGTGTTACGATGCGAAGGCGGGCAGCACAGCATAGTCGGGGGCATGGTCGGTTGCAACGACCGCACACCTCGACCAATGACCTCTCTTCACTGTTTTTCAACCGCATGCTGGAACAAATAGCAGAATCGTGGTGAAGAGAGGATGACAAGGCACAAGCCTGATCTTCCCCTATAACAATGAAGAATGGTCATGGCACAGGCGGCATGCATGCGAAGGCCAGGTGAACTGAAAAAACACCATGTTGTGTATGTCCGCACTACATAAACAAACTGGAAGAGTGAGCCACTGTCAAGGTGGTCTGGGATGGCGCAGCAGGGGCAGGCGTGAAGCATACCAACACCCTTATCCTGTCCCGCCATAATAACAAAACTGGAAAAGGAGACTTGCAAGCCCGTGTGTCATCTGTGATACGCATGAGCCGAGTGGGATGAACGCCAACACCAACACCCTTTATCCATGTTCTGCGTCATAAACAAACTGTGAAAGGAAGACACGCCAAGGTGGTGTCATTGATGCGCGCTCGCCGCGGCGCAGGGTGAGCTCACTAAACCACAACACCACACGCTTATCGTCTCCTTGTTCAACGCTTATACAACTGCTGGAAAAGGAGACATCAACCCAGTGAGGTGGGCATTGACACAGCATGAACAGGCGATGGGTGCAGGGCGTGAACCTACACACCAACACCCTTATCAGCCTCATGTCGGGGAACAACAAATTGAAAAGGAGACACGCAAGGTGTCATGGATGCGCAGCAACGGGGGCAGGCGTGAACCACACCAACCCGTTATCTTGTCCTGCTATCATAACAAACTGGAAAAGGAGACAGCAACGTGTCATGGATGGCAGCAGCGGGGGCAGGCTTGAACCACAACAACACCTTATCCTGTTCCGCTGAATAACAAACTGGAAAAGGAGACACGCAAGGTGGTCATGGTCCGCAATAGCAGGGGAAGGCGTGAACCATACCAACACCTTTTATCCTGTTCCACTACGTTACAAACTTGAAAAGGAGACACGCAAGGTGGTCATGGCTGGCAACAACAGGAGCAGGCGTAACCACACCAACACCTTATCCTGTTCCACTACGTAACAGACTTGAAAAAGGAGACACGCAAGGTGTCATGGGCTGGCAGCAGTAGAGCAGGCGTGAACCACACCAACACCTTATCCTGTCCGCTACATAACAAACTGAAAAGGAGACACGCAAGGTGGTTTTGATGGGCAGCAAGGGGCAGGCGTGAACCACACCAATACCCTTATCCTGTTCCGCTGAATAACAAACTGGAAAAGGAGACAGGCAAACCAGTGGTCATGGATCCACATAGCAGGGGAAGGCGTAAACCACACCAACACCTTTATCCTGTTCCAATACGAACAAACTTGAAAAGGAGACTCGCAAGGTGTCATGGCTGGCAGCAGCAGGAGCAGGCGTGAACCACAACCAACACCTTTATCCTGTCCCGCTAATAACAAACTGGAAAGGAGACACGCAAGTGGTCATGGATGCACAGCAGCAGGGGCAGGCGTGAACCACACAAATACCCTTATCTGTTTCGCTGAATAACAAACTGGAAAAGGAGACAGGCAAACCAGTGGTCATGGATGCGCAGCACCAGGGGCAGGCGTGAACCACACCAATACCTTATCTGTCCGCTACGTAACAAACTGGAAAAGGAGACACGCAAGGTGGTCATGGATGCGCAGCAGGAGGGCAGGCGTGAACCACACCAATACCTTATCCTGTTCCGCTGACATAACAAACTGGAAAAGGAGACAGGCAAACCAGTGGTCATGGATGTGCAGCACCGGCAGGCGTGAACCACACAAATACCTTATCCTTTTCTGCTGAATAACAACTGGAAAAGGAACAGGCAAACAGTGCCTGGATGCGCAGAGCAGGGTCAGGGGTGAACAACACCAACACCTTATCTTTGTCCCACTACATAACAAACTGGAAAAGGAGACACGCAAGGTGGTCATGATGCGCAGCAGCAGGGGCAGGCGTGAACCACACCAACACCCTTATCCTGTCCCGCCATAAACAAACTGGAAAAGGAGACTGGCAAAGCAGTGGTCATGGTACGCAGCAGCCGGTAGGCGTGAACAACACCAACACCCTTATCATGTCCGGCTTCATAACAAACTGGAAAAGGAGACACGCAAGGTGGTCATCGATGCGCAGCGGCAGGGGCAGGCGTCAACCACACCAACACCCTTATCCTGTTCCGCTTCAATAACAACCTGGAAAAGGAGACCAGCAACCAGTGGTCATTGATACGCAGCAGCAGGGCAGGCGTGAACCACACCAACACCCTTATCATGTCTGCTTCAATAACAAATTGGAAAAGGAGACACGCAAGGTGGTCATGGATGCGCAGCAACGGGGGCAGGCGTGAACCACACCAACACCGTTATCTTGTCCTGCTACATAACAAACTGGAAAAGGAGACAGGCAAACCAGTGGTCATGGATGGGCAGCAGCGGGGCAGGCTTGAACCACAACAACACCCTTATCCTGTTCCGCTGAATAACAAACTGGAAAGGAGACAGGCAAACCAGTGGTCATGGATCCGCAATAGCAGGGGAAGGCGTGACATACCAACACCCTTATCCTGTCCGCTATATAAAAACTGGAAAGGAGACTCAACCCAGTGGTCATGGATAGCGCAGCAGCAGGGTAGGCGTGAACAACACCAACACCCTTATCCTGTCCCGTTATGTAACAAAGTGGAAAAGGAGACACGCAAGGTGGTCATGGATGCGCAGCAACAGGGGCAGGCGTGAACCACACCAACACCGTTATCTTGTCCTGCTACATAAGAAAACTGGAAAAGGAGACAGGCAAACCAGTGGTCATGGATGGGCAGCAGCGTGGGCAGGCGTGAACCACAACAACACCCTTATCATGTCCCGCTACGTATTAAACTGGAAGAGGAGACACGTAAGGTGGTCATGGATGCGCAGCAGCAGGGGCAGGCGTGAACCACACCAACACCCTTATCCTGTTCCGCTACGTGACAAACTGGAAAAGGAGACACACAAGGTGGTCATTGATTGCAGCAGCAGGGGCAGGCGTGAAACAACACCAACACCTTTATCCTGTCCCACTACATAACAAACTGGAAAAGGAGACACGCAAGGTGGTCATGGATGCGCAGCACCTGGGGCAGGCGTGAACAACACCAACACCCTTATCCTGTCCGGCTAATAACAAACTGGAAAAGGAGACAGGCAAACCAGTGTCATGGATGCCACATAGCAGGGAAAGGCGTGAACCACACCAACACCTTTATCCTGTTCCAATAGTAACAAAACTGGAAAAGGAGACAGGCAAACCAGTGGTCATGGATGGGCAGCAGCGTGGGCAGGCGTGAACAAACACCAACACCCTTATCATGTCCTGCTTCATAACAACTGGAAAAGGAGACACGCAAGGTGGCAATGGATGCGCAGCACTGGGGCAGGCTTGAACACACCCAACACCGTTATCTTTTGTCCTGCTATATAACAAACTGGAAAAGGAGACACGGCCAACCAAGTGGTTTTGGATGGGCAGCAGCAGGGGCAGGCGTGAACAACACCAAACCTTATCCTGTTCCGCTGAATAACAAACTGGAAAAGGAGACAGGCACATACCCTGATCCTGTTCCGCTGAATAACAAACTGGAAAAGGAGAAGCAAACCAGTGGTCATGGATCACAATAGCAGGGAGGCGTGAACCACACCAACACCTTTATCCTGTTCAATACGTAACAAACTGGAAAAGGAGACAGGCAAACCCAGTGGTCATGGATGGGCAGCAGCGTGGGCAGGCGTGAAGCA
>NC_081451.1:2490523-2521492 GCF_007210705.1 Tigriopus californicus
CAATCAAGCTTCACAAACCATTGCGATGTGGGGTGAATCTTTCTCACCAGGTCGGTGGCGCTCGGAAAAGGCCGGATTGGCCGGCGGACGACTTTGTTAAGTTGTCGATAGTCAGTCACCAGCCTAACTTTGTTCGTCCCCGGCTTGGCCACAAAATGCGCTGGGCTGATCCAGTCTGTGGGGCCATCGTAGCGCTCCACGACTTGCGCCTCTTCCAGCTCGTGCATCAAAGCCGCCAAAGGAGCCTGGTGGTGGACGGGTATCTGACGAGCAGTTGTTACATGGCAAGGCTTGACGGTCTTCAATTTTTCCGGGTCTATTTCGGTCTTCATCTTCTCGCCCTTAATACACCCACCAAGGTCTTTTCCCAGTCCATGGACCAGAACGTCTATAAACTCGGCTTTTGTCTCGGCCAGAAGGCGGTCCACGTACTTTGCGTCGGATTCGCCTGGTTGGCGAGTGTAATCACCCCCATAGTCATCGAAGTCTTGGACGCAAATCTTCCACGTGCCAGCAAGAAGAGCGTCGCCATCGTCGTTATCACGGAGAGTAGGCATACTCTGGTCTCTTGTAGAGCTTTCCTGATACTCTATGGTGATAAATGTCGTCTGTTCCCCAACTTGAATGGGAGCACAATCCAGAGCAAGGACTGGACCAGGGCCTGGAAGGCTCAGTAATTCTGGATTGATCCGTGGAAAGTTTTGTGGTAAGACGCTGAGCGCGACACAGTCCCGCCACCCAATGAGTGGAGGACCCGTCAAATCTGTCGAACAAATGGCTCTGATTTCGACCCTGGGCCCCACTAGGCGACTTGGTTCTTGGACTTGGAGAGAGAAGGTAATATAACCGTTGTTTGTGAGTCGCAATCTACCAGCCATAATCAGTCCAATTTGATTTTTATCCAGAAGATGATGGAAACCGTCCAGAAGAAAGGAGAGAGGAAAGACTGACAAGGCAGCCCCGGAATCTGGCACCACGCGGACCATTATTGTTTCGAGCTGGAGGAAGCAAAGGATGGTTGTCCTTGGCGGCTTCTGAAGACCCGGGTTGACCATGCAAATTTGTGCCTCACCTTTGCCGACCTCCGCGGTCAGTGACTGGACCACGTTGATCGCCGTTGCGTTGGCACCAGTTCTATAACTTCCTCGGACACGACCTCGTCCTCCACGTCCTCGGCCGAGGCCTGTTGCGTGTCTTTGACCGTGGCTGGGTTTAGCCCGGCAATACCTCGCGAAATGGCCGGTTCTCTCGCAGTTATTGCAGATAATTGTTCGTGCCCAACAGACTGACGGTGAGTGCTGTTCGCGTCCACAGTTCGGACATTTCATTGCAGCCACCATATTGAGCGCTGCATCTGACTCAAAATCCGTTTCCTCTGTGACAGCAAGCATGGCGGCCGGAGTTGTTGTCGCTTGTAAGGAATGAGCAACCTCAAACGCTGCGGCCGCATCCAGCAAATCTTGCAATGAAGGATTCTTGAGCTTCAGTAAGTCGTATTGTAACAAAGGCCTGGCTGATGCCATACCAAGGAGGCGAAATATCATCCAATCCTCTTTTGTCATTTTCTCGATTTCAGCTTCCAATCCATGCGTTTTCAGAGCATTGTAGGCTTCACGAAAGGTTTGTCCGGGTGACATGGATACCTTGAACCATGACCATCTGCGTTGGAAGATCGGATATACTTCGAGAAACCTGGTTCTTAATATCTCGTAGCATTTGTAAATGGTGGAAGTGGAGGTAGTGCCAGCATCAACAAGATTGGCAAGTCCCATGTAGAGTAGAGCAAGGAGATATGAGTGTTGTTCCGGTAACGAAAGACTGCCCATATTAGAAGAAAAATGATACAACTTAAATTTCCGTAGCCTCGCGGTGAACTCCTGTGGTGAGAAGGTGATGCTGAGCTCGAACGGCTTGAGGCCCATTTGTTCACGGAACACAACTCTCGGCGTCGTGTCTGAGACGGTCGGGGTTGGGGTTCGCGTCATTGACGCCCCACGTACCTGTTGTTGTGCAAGTTCCATCCCATTGTCAATGGCCTTGATCTTTGCCATAGTCTCGGCACTGGTGTCAGCCCGGCCAAGATCCTCAAGATGCTCATCGACCTCTCAGATAGCGTCCAAAATCGAGCTAATTGTGTCCTGGAGGGCAGCGCCGTCCACGGTGGATGCAACCATATTGGCAGTCTGCAGCACGGATTTGACGTCCCGAAGCACAGCTTTTCGACATACCGCGAGTTTTTTCCTGATGGTCGGTGCTGAGGGAGGTGCCATGGTTGCCTCAACGTCCCAGTCCTGACCGAAAGTATCTTCTGAGGGAGATGACGACCTCGACGTCCCAGTGATAGTGAAAGGCTCCGTCCAAGAAAACCAAAAAGTGACCCAGGAAAGTGCAGTGTGGTGAGTGTTATCTGAGGTCAAATCCGGGAGCTAGAGGCTCTGTAAACCCGTTGGACGCAGTCTGTCAACGGGACACCGACTGCACCATGTAAGGATGAAAGTGGATGAAGCGGAAATGCCGGGAAAGAATGGGAACGATCCAGTAGGTGAGAGAGCAGAATGACAACTGTTTATTTGCTAGTCAGCTGAACAGGGAACAAGGCTGAAATGGCAGAGTAAGCATCGAACCTTATGTATAGACATATGGTATATCCTGTCCCGCTACATAACAAAGTGGAAAAGGAGACAGGCAAGGTGGTCATGGATGCGCAGCAGCGGGGGCAGGCGTGAACCACACCAACACCCTTATCCTGTCCTGCTACATAACAAACTGGAAAAGGAGACATGCAAACTCAGTGGTCATGGATGCGCAGCAGCAGGGGGCAGGCGTGAACCACACTAACACCCTTATCCTGTCCCGCTACATAAGAAACCTGTTGCAGAGAGAAAGTAAAAGAGAGAGGGAGCACCCAGTCATGGGTGGGAAGCAGTAGCAGGCAGGTAGTAACGACCAAAAGAAGGAGTAAGCATGATACGCACTCATCTTGTCCCCTTCCGGGACAGGATGAGCGCGTATCATACTGCTCTGAGACGTCACATTTTAATTAACGGAGCACTTGCTTTGGTCGATCTCTTTGGCTTTACCCTAATAAGCTTCAGTGGTGCGTGCTTGTTAAGGCCATTCAGGAATAGCTCGTTAAAGTTTTCCGCCTTCATCTGGATTTACCACGTGCTAATTTTCGTATGGTTGCTTTGTCGGATCAAGTCCAAAACCATCACAATTGATAGTTTTGTAACTTCTTCTTATAATTTGGGTTTGTTGTTCTTGGCTGCTTTCATAGTCCGCAAGATATGTTTGTGATCGCTCAAGTCATGTTCTCTTGTTAATGTTTCATTGACAAGTCCCGTCTGGTTTAAGAGTGTCATGTCGAGGTTTGAGTGAACGTCTGTATCTCCTATTTTGGGAAAGAATCTTTATTAGGACATGCTCACAGGGGTCGTAGTTTACCCCCTTGCACTTGAGCCCCCCCCCCCTTTTGACTTACGAAGGGATGTGACGATGTTTTGGCTGTGAGATGAGTCAATTGCAATATTGTCGAGATAAGCAAGGCTGTTATACAAGAAAACAAAGGAACGTGCACGAAAAGATAAAACTTTAAGCCCGCTTTGCCACAGAAGTTTAATTGCTGGGTGAAAAAGCGGTGTCACTTTTACGTTTGACACATCCCTACATATCCGAAAGATGGCGCTTGGGTGCAAAGGGGTACAAAAAACCAAACAAACTGATCCTGTGATCCTATCCTAATGTATAGATCATTCCACTTGAGTCCATACTTTCGCTGAAGGTTTTCTCTTATTGACGTGGGTCCGTTGTCTTGTCTGATAGTCGAGTTACTTCCAAATTGAAGTCACCGGCCGGTAAAAGTCGTCCACTTGTCCTGTTTTCGATCATTCTAATGAGGCCAGAAATCCCTTCTGTTTGTGTCGTGTTCCATTCTCGATATACATCGGCAGCAGTTGTTTTTCGTCCTCCATTTTCTAGACAAAACCAAACCTCTGGGCAGAGAATGCCGAGATGAAGTTGAGTCACGTTCTGAAAAATTCCACTTCGCACAAGAGTGTAAGGTCGCTTTTTCCCTTTGATAAGAGTAAGCCTAAAATATTTGAACTGTAAACTGTTTATCACAATAGTCATCAAGGTCTATTTCCTGAAGGAAGACAACGTCAGTCTTGAGCTCGTGAACAAAATGGTCCACTTCATTTTGTTTGTTGTATAAGCCAAGGCAAATATTCTGCGAGAGAAACTGAACTCCAACATTTCCTTACCCTTCATTGCCATTGTACTTATTCCTGTTCATTGCACCACCTCGCTCATCCATTGCATGACGAGATTTGCTTTGCCAATCATGAAGAAGAGAGGTTTTTCTTTAAATATTTGGAAAGAAATTTCCGATACGTCTTTTGACTCCGAGATCTGTGCCTAGAACTTGGTTTTGTCACTGACGCCAAGAATGTATTCACTTACATTTTCCAACAATGTATTGGTGGCAAACAGTGGGAGGCTGGGAGGGCTGCCAATCACCTTTAGGCTAAAATTAGATCATTTGCAAAATAATATTATTGTATGTGTTCAACAGTTTCTCTTAATGAAGGCTTGGGGTTCAATGCCAAACAAATCTTTTGAGTGAGGACAAGTTTTGTCTGATGGAGCCAAGGTAGCCCCATAATACTTTCCACTGACCCTGTATATTCCCCTATATCATAAGAGACTTTGCAGAAGGTATTACGACATTTGCCCTGCTCAAATCAACAATTGTTGAAGAGACCCTTGAAACTCAACATGATTCTTGCATGAGCGGCGTCCCCAATGGGCTCATGAGGGTACTCATTCAGCCAATTACCCCTATCCCTGATGTTTTGAAGGTTGGATCTTGGAAGGTACGCAGCGCCCATAGAGAAGAAGTTCGAAGATGTTATTTTTGCCGAAAAGAGGGGCACTTTCGAGATGAGTATGCCAAAGAAAAGAGAAACGTAAAACAGTCGGAAATGGAGGCTGAGCAGAATCTTCGAAAAGAGAAAACAGCCCCACTTAGTGAGGCAATTGTTGCTGGGGAAAAGTCGCCACTGGAAACTGAAAGGTTGGGAACCATCTTTGCAAATTGAAGTCGTGGATATACCTCACCGAAGTGAGGTGGTGCTGAAGGAGACGGAAGGCGTTGACAATGTGATGGAAGAGACGAGGAGTCCGATCGCTACCATTACAACTCATAGGGGTATTATTACTCGACGAGAGAATTGAACTTCGCGGGAACACTCGAGCCTAGAGACTAAGAGGGCTAGTCACTTTGAAGATATACCCCGTCCAAAAGATTTCCCTCCCTTGGTAGCACAAAAAAATGAAGACCAAAGGGATCTCGGAAGAATAACAAGGCTTCCTGAACGTGATCCTAACCCTAGTAAATCATAATATACACGTTAATTTCACCACAAAAAATATGTTCACATTCATAGATAACTTCATATTTCTATGTTCACATTACGTAAATGCAGCCGGTCTTTTGAACAAATTTTCCAACATGAACGCACTTTTGGCGGCTGAAAGGAATGATGTGCCATTTGTGACCGTAACATTGCTGAAACAAAGTAAAAAATGCTGAGCTTGAATTCTCCGACACTCCTTGGCAGCCACAAAAGATCGACTGGACACAACAAATGGCAGGGTTCAGTACTTTTGAAGGCGTTTGATAAAGTTCCATACCAAGTGGTGTTGTGTAAGCTTACTGAGGTGGGTGTGGTTGGAAATATAGTATTTCTTCTTGGATCAAATACTGGCTCTCTAACACAGAACAGAGGGTCGTCTTAAATGGCATACAGTCCGATTACACCCCAGTGTCCTGAGAGGTTCCTCAGAGAAGTATCTTGGGCACTGTGCAGCTCGTCATTATCGTCAAGGACATGAAAATGTCGGTTAAATCAAGGTTATTACGCTTTGCGGATGACAACAAAATACACAGATGTTCCAATTGACTCTAATATGGCAGATCTCCAACCGGACTTGGACAGATTGGTCTTTTGGCCGACCAAAATGGCTTGGACTTCTACCCCCATGAATGTTAAGTTTTACTTTTTGGGAGAGAATTGGACCTTCCACCTTATGAAATTCATGTAAAGGACTTGAATATTGTGGAAACACACTGTAATCTTGGAGTCCTTTTTGAAAAAAGTTTAAAACACAGCTATCATTGAGAGCAAGCCCAATCAAACACTTGGACTCATGAAGTGTAATTTTACCACCAGAAAACCATCTGTCCTGATAAGACTCTTCAAAACATGTGTTATCGATTCTGGAGTACACTTGTCAGCTTACCTGCCCATGCCTGCAAAAAGATGTGTTGGCCATTCAGCGGAAATTCACGCGGCACGTTTTGGGAATGCGCAACAGAACATACGAAGCAGGATTGAAATGTCTCGAAATGGAGAGACTGTCTCTTAGAAGAAAAAGAAACAAAGATGCACAAAATCGTTCTTGGATTGGATCTACTGTCGCCGTAAGACTACGGAGAGAAAAACATTATTCTCCACCAATTAGTTGGCGGTGCTCATTCTTAAATTTCCATCAAAATGTTATGGAGATAGAGACTTTAATAGAAATTAATTTCGTGTTAGGTTAAGTTGGAATAGGTTAGGTTAGGCTAGGTTTGACTAAGGTAAGTTAAATTTGAAAAAAGCAGCATTGCCAACTTAGTGGGGGAGAATAACGTTTGCCCTATGCATATATGCAGCATGTTCAAAACACATCAGGAGCCATTTCAACGCGATCAGTGTCTAAGGACCATCTAGGAAAACCCACATGCCTTCATGTCAGACTAGGGGGCTAGTCAGAGAAACAACACTCACGAGAATTCTGAGATTTATTTGGCTCCCTCGCGGCTGCCTGGTGTGTGCGATGGGGGATCGGCTTTGAACACATTTAGTTACGTGATTCTCAAAATCAAGTTCCGAATTCAGGGAGCAAGTGAGTTGATGGCTCGTTTGCCTGCTTTGGTTGAAACTGAGTAATGCCAGAGAAGTCGATCAGCCTGACACCCTGCTACCCAACTACCAAAATGTGTTCAAAGCAAAGTCTCAAGTTGCTTTGTTGGAGTGACACTTCTTTGACAATCCCTCGATGTCAGAGTAACGCTTGGTGCATTTCCTTTTGTGCACTTGGTGTCACAACGGAACAAACTGAAACTGGTTCTTCGCCTCGTATAGTTACTTCTTCCTTCTTTCCTTTTCTGCTATCAAATGTTTACCCTTCCAATGCTCTTTATACAGTGCAAAGTAAAGTAAGCGAAATTTCACAATGCAATACAAAAACACCCGGAAAAAAGCATTACATTTCGCTGTCAGAGATCACATTGTACTACGCATTCTATACCTTAGGTCGGTTCTAATGTATTTTTTTTTTTGCTTTCATATTTCACGGGCTTTTCTAACCGCTGCAGGGAATGTAATCCCCAGTACTAATAAAATGAAAGGTTATAATTCGCCTATTTATTACCTTTCGATCTTTATTTGATATTTGGTCCACCAACGAGTTTGAGTTGGCAGTTTGGGCTAGTCCTTGAATGTAGGGTTGATCTGGAATGCTATCTAAACATTTGTCCAAGTCTGACTTGAAAGATGCAACGGGATCAACAATGCCTACGTAATCCCTACGAATATTAGAGGGAAGCAAATTAAACAATGAAGAAGCCCGAGAAGGAAGAGATGTGGACGTCATTGTTCGAACTAGCCTGGATTCTCGAGGACTTGAAGATGCTCTCAAAACGCACATTAAGCCTCTGCGGTCACTAGAATTGACCCTAAATCCTGGGTTGGGACAAAGCTCATGGATACATTTGAAGACGTACAGTATCAGATACCTTTCGTACCTTCTCTGAGTACTGTACAATCCCAACCATTCTAACCTCTCCCAATACGAGAGCTCTCTCATACCCTCAATGTTCCTAGTAAAGCATCTTTGGACCTGCTCGAGCATTCAAATATTTTTTCGTGTTAAAGACTGGAATTAGTTGGCTGATCTCTAAACTGAGAGTCACATAGCTCGTTTAAGCCAATTTTTCTCGTACCTTCTCTGAACACTGTACAGTCCCAACTTTTTTAGCCTCTCCCAATATGAGGGCTCTCTCAATCCTGTGATGTTCCTAGTGAAACATCTTTGGACTTGCTCAACCTTTTGCAAACCTGCCGAACTCATTGGAGCCCAAATGGGTGAAGCATATTCAAGATTTGGTTGGACAATCGACTTGCACAGAGTTAGCATCGTGATTTCATCTCTAGACTTACACCTGTGATATATCCAACCACACTTTTGAAAAGCCTTACCCACCTTCAACTGGATATGCTCATCAAACTTTCCATTCTTTTGGAGGACTACACCCAGATCTTTCATAGATGAGACCTGCCCAANTACCTCCATTATCTACGAGTGGAGTATTTAAAGGAGTTGACCCAAATGTCATTGAGCGGAATTTCATTCCGTTCAGGGCCATATTACTCTCAGTTACTCAAGAGTAGATTCGATCTAAGTCCTTCGCAAGCCTACTGGAATCTTGGCCATTCCTACCAGAAACTAACTTTGTATCGTCAGCATAAGAAGAGAGACTGGCAGTAACACTAAGCTTTTGAAGCGGAGCAAGGAATATTATAAACAGGAGGGGCCCTAAGATCGAACTCTGGGGAACGCCTGACTTTATCAAAGGCCTTGGCAAAGTCGAGATAAACTACATCAACTGATTCATGGCTCTCTAGTCCCTCAATAACCTGCTCAGTATGTCCAATCAGTTGGGCAACCGTGCTAAAATCTGCTCGGAACCCATGCTGGCTAGGAGGAAGGACTTCATGAAGTTCAAACTTGCTGAATTTCTTGATATTCATGATCTTCTCAAACACCTTCGCAATATTCGAAATGAGAGAAATCGGCCAGTAGTAGTTACTGGGGACCGACTTATCTCCCCCTTTAAATATTGGAACAACATCAGCTAACTTTAGTGCAGATGGAAACTTGCCCTGATCCAAGATGCAACGCATCAAGTACGAGAAAACAGGAGCAAGAACCAGTGAGCATCTCATCAGAAACTGAAATGTCATGCCATCAGGACCAGGAGTTCTTGAAAGCCTCAAATCCCTGATGACCACTAAAGCATCTTGATCTGTGACTACGAGATCATCGAAGTGCTCAAATTGACTAACCTTGTCAATCACAACAGACTCATCTTCGGAGCAATGAGCTGTTGCTTCTGAACTCATTGGGGTTGAAAACACATTGGAGAACTGATCTCCAAGAATATTAGCCATACTCTCTACATTACTAATGGCTTCCCCATCAACCTCAAAAGGCCCAACAACAGAGTGTTTCATTTATTTTAGAGTTCGCATAAGAGAAAAAAGCCTTCGGATTCGACCTGACCTCCTGAACCACCTTACTCTCAGTTAGTAAATGGTCATATTCGATGGAAGCCTTAATATTACCCTGAACTACGTCCAACTTTTTTTGGAGACTGTAGCGGTGCTTGCTCGTGTACTTCAAGACTAGCCATAATTACTGCATTCGAAGTGCTCTTCAGCCTTTTTGCTAGTTTGCAACTCTTTTTGAACAAAGTCTTCCTACACTTCGCACCCTGTTTTCATTGACCCAAGCAACTAAAGCCTCTATAATAAACGGCTTATTCACTACGGAAGGATCCTTCTCTGCTAAGACCAAGTCCAAACATTTTCTAGCCTCTTTTCCAAAAATAGCTTCCATCATGAATGGAGAGGAACCATCAATGAGCGCAAAATCAAGAGATCAAGAAAAAGAGGAAAACTAAAAGGCTAGGCAATCTTGTCCTGAGATCAGGACAACAAAGCAAAATAGGAATAAACTACTTCACAACCAACTAATTTATCATAATGAGAGTTCAGTTTAACCCAAGACATTGTGCTGTGCAAGTAATAGGATGACGGAAACGTTCATTTTGGCACTAAAATCCTCATTAGTCCTTCAAAATCCTGGTTAGTTGAAACAAGAAAGTTTTCTTTTCTTTATTTCCTGCGTTGAGCAAAATGAGTCCCTCAAATATTCGTAAGGAATAAGTAGGAGCTGTTCCAGCTACATCTTTTCAATCAGATTTGGAGTTTTGGTCAAAGTTCCGGATGAACCCATTGCCAACTTTAATTTGAAGGCGGTTCAGGTTTATTAGGAAATAGATCAATTCAAAGCCTAATGAATATCAAAGTGTTTATCCTTGCACTGCTGTGGATTCCATACCAAATACCGATAAGGAAATTTGCAAAAGAGTTTCCTTTAATGCAACCACGAACGCGAACCGTTCTTCTCAGTTAGCTTTCTTGGCATAGAATTTGAGAAAGTGAAGCAATCTCAATTGGCCTCCTCATTTTTGTTTAATTAAAATGCATAAAGTGCATTTGAGCTTTCCATTCCATCACACTCCGCTTAGAGGGTTTTTCTTCTTCCAGGCATCCTTTAGTCGAAGCACTTTCAGTCGTTTTTGGACTTCGAAACGAGACTCTCATCATGGCAGATTATTTCTACAAGTACTACGACGATGGATCAGGGTTCGTTTGATTATTTCTTCTCATTAATGTGAAAGTCCTTAGAGGCAAGCATGTTTGACTTTAAGTTTGACCTATGTTCAATGCTCACATATTCTGACTCTTTTGTAGTTGCAACTACTCAAGGGCTTATTCGTAATTGCTGTCAATGTTTTCCACTATGAGATAAAGCTTCTTGAAGTCTTTGAAACATAAAGTAGTATTCCCGACAATGACTCAACTAATTTAGCCATTTGACGATGTGTTATGGAGGCACTTGGATTGCTAAATCCGTGGAGCATCAATGTCGATCATGTAATGCTAGATTATTGAATCGATCCAGGAATTGGTGGAAACGTGTACTTAACTAGAAAGGTTGTACTGACCATCCGTATTGATCATCCTTTCACCCATGTCAGGTGCCTCATATGACAGTAGATAGTTTCTGGAGTACCACTACCTATCTGAAACTTCCCAAACTTTTGTACCAGACATTTAAATGCTCTTAATGATGGACAAGATTCAACCTGTCCGGCACTTGGCACTTCTTTCCCGATAATTTGAAGATAAAGGAAGTTAATTATAATGTTGTTACTCGTTTTTAAAAATTGTGGCCGCGGGGAACCTTGCCCCTGACTTGAGGCGACAATTTAAGATGCTTAAAATGTTCTCTTGCAAGGAGATAGAATTATATTCACATATTCATGAATATGGTATAAGTTTTCTTTTCAAGTTGCTTTGATTCTGAAGCTGATGACTGCATATTGAAATTGTACTTTAAAGTTGCCCATTTTTCCGTCTTTCGGTTTGGCTTTTCACGGGCTTACGAAATCGTTGGATGGAACCTAATCCCAACAGTATTTTTAAAATGTGAGTTTAGCCGAGTGAGGTCTCGTTTTCGGAGAGCCCATCAACAAAATTAAGTGCATGACACCTAACTTCAATGAAACGCAGCCTTGAGGCACTTAAAATGAGATGGAGATCCTACGCTGCTACTGAAGAGCAGGAGGACCCTCTGACTAGACTATAGAATCAGAGCAAGGGAAAACCTGCAGATACCTTTCGTTTTCATGAAAGACACAGTTAGGTCTCTCTTTGAAACAATGAAACCCAAGGACTCGTGTGGACTGGATGACAAATCGGCAAGAACTTTAAAAGACATGTCCGAATCAATCATTGATCCAATAACATTAGTGGTTTATGCATCCCTTCTTCAGGGATAATTCTCAGATTTGCTCAAAATCTCCAAGGTTATCCCAATTCACAAGAAGGGGAGTATGAAGCATAAAGACAACTTCAGGCCAGTAGCCTTACTCAAGACGGTGTCAAAGTTCCTAGAAATGGTGGCCAATGACCAGATTGTGTCGTATAGTGAGGAAGCCAAATTCTTCCCCCAATCACAACATGGACACAGAAAGCACAGAAACACGACCTCGGCACCCAACTGCCTTAAAGCCAAAGTAATGGAATTCAAGGAAATGGGATACAAGGTTGCACTGGCCACCTTTGATCAAAGTTCGGCTTACGATTGTCTGGACAGGAAGATTCTTAATGGAAAGCTTCAGAGCTTGAGATTCGATGAAACAAGCAGGCGCTGGATCAAGTCATATCTACCAAACCGAAGACAGTCAGTCAGGGTTGGGACAGCGTCGTCCAATATGACGCCCGTCCCGTTTGGAACAGTGCAAGGAAGTGCTCTCTCTCCGACATTATTTCTCCTCTACATATAAGACATAAAACTGGACGAATTCCTCATTGAGCTGATACTGTGAAGATACCTGTGCCATTGTGAAGGCTGAATCCTAGGACCAACTTCTCAATAAATTGGAGAGAACTAGTACCGAGCTCTTGAGTTTTTTTGCCAGCAATATGATGGTTGCAAATGCAAAAAAACGAATTCACCATTGTCGATGCCACACTTGAAGAAATTAGTCAGGGTAAAATGAGCGTGGGTTGGGAATCTGTGAAAGCCTCGATTACAATGCTCTGGTTGGGACTCCAGGTCAAGAACAACTTAACATGGACAGAGAAAATCAACTCACGTATGGTGGATCTTAACCGACGACTTGGACTCATTTGGAGACGGAGAACTGGGTTGGGCAAGCATGATTTGCTGACTGTGACCACAGGTATTATTTTATCGAAAATTCGATACGGGTTGTCGTGCTTTGGGGGCGTGCGACTGAACGATACGGACCACATTGACCCACAGATGGCAAGAGACCAAGTGCCCCTCAACGACGTCATGAGACTAATCACCAGAACTAGGTGTGATGATCATATGCCAATTGATGACCTCGGAGCTGAGACCATGCCATTTGGTTCTTGCACGGGAATCTGGAAGTGAGAACACTGTCATTGGCAAATCTTGAAACATTTGCTGTAACAAGACCAATTTTGCTTTCCTGCAGACTTTGGCAAACTGAAAAAGGCAACGAAGAAAGCAGAAAAGCGAAAGCAACAGCACCTGAGTTTGCAATGATGCAGACAGGAAGGTTTCCAGCTTGAAGAAATTGACAAACAACGGTCTCTTGCAGAGTTCTGACAGGCATGATGTTGACGAGGCAGATGTGCATCCCGTCCTCGACACACAACGTGTTCTCCTAGACATCTTTGACCCGTACTTCGTTCTCCCCGACAGATGAAGCCACCACAATCATGGGGGCCACATTGGCACCGGTTCCATAGCCACGTCTTTGCCAACGGAAGTGGCGTCCGCGCCCCCACCCCCACCCCTTTAAGGGTGTCCCTGCCTATTACTTGAGATTGCTCGACAGTATCAAGCAAAGTTGCCAACACGTTTGCCGCCATTACAGATGACCTGTCAAGACATGATTGTAAGCGTGCAGTTGCTCAGTGAGGGACAATGGCTCCATACATGAAACGTCGAAAGAAAGGTCAACAGGTCTCAACCCCACCTGTTCCCAAAAGGTGACCTTGTACGACGAAGCCGCAGTAACCGGACCGCAGGAGTCGTCGTCCTGGTGAGGACAGCCTTTCTAACTGAGCGCTCTGCCATTCTCACCTCAGTGGAATGGCAGAGTGGAAGAGTGATTTATATCACCTGATTTTACGGAACATATTATTGTTGTGCCCATGGAGGCATTTCAAGAAGAGGTGCACACGTTTCCAATTGAAAAGGGTAACTTTACTGGGGATTATATAGGAATGGTTAATAACTCCATAAAAAAGAGATTAATAGCACAGCAGATGAATCTTACACCACCCAAGATCAAGTTTGTGTAACATTCAGAAAGGCAACGAAACAGTTTTCTCGGAATAGTGTAATACTAGAAAAGCCATAGACAATTGAATCAATTTACAATTGTCACAGGTCTTTATACGATCAATCCGACGCCTATTAATCAAACATTTAATTTTGCTTCTTTCTTCAAAGCAAAAAAGGAACAAGTTCTCCCCTTTTCTTAATTTAGTCAAAGTACAGGAAGTGAGAAATGGAATCACAAAATAGACAATTATTATTATTATTGTGACAGATATGTTATTGGGCTATTGGTAGATTTACAGGTTTACATGTTGACATTTGTTCCCTACTACGGTGTCTTCTCTAGAAAATTTTTGGGTTAGTTGGGTTAGTTTAGGGTTGAGGTAGTTGATTGTTGCTTTAGCAGGCCAAAAGTGGGTATTCTGATACCTAAAACAGCAATCATTATTCCATCAACTACAAACGTTTTAAAATCCTCGCAAAAGAAGCATGCATTAACAGTACAAAAAAGAAAAGTTAACTCACCCTTCATGCATAATACAAATTGCATTTTGTGGAACAATTTATCTACAAATTGGAACATTTCACTTTAGTCGTGACTTTCCAAAGTTGTAAAGTTTAGCACTTGAATTGTGGTGTAAATGGAATCAAACAGCTAATTTTAATAAACATATAATTTAGTGCAAAGCTTTATTTTTCTTAAGATTTGCTGCTGGATTTGATTTGCCCTAAAGCTCAATTGATTGACTTATCAACTCTAGAAAGTGACGACTAAAAGTGAAATACTCAAACTTGTAAGTAAAAGGATGGCACTTGTAGCGTAGTGGTAGGAGAAGACGCATTCCGATATACGAGTATCACCCCTTGTTCAATTTCGCCAGGCCAGGTCCAAGGTTCTCTGTAGCATTTAAATGACACCACGAGATGCTGCTTTAACAACTTCAATGTAGGAACTTGGAGTCGCTCCCTTGGGTGAGGTAAGAATTCATGAGGCTCTGATGAAGGCAAAATCCCTCCGACCAAATGTTGCTCAATAAAGAACGATCAGCCAAGGTCAGTAGAATCTCCTTGTCTATGTTCATACTAATTTCCTCTCGGGTCCTTTATTCTCATTTGGGGAGTTGGTTTTAAGGCTGCCGTTCTCTATGATTCTCAAGAACCAATAACACCAACATGAGGCCATATTTATCAAACTCAAACCTCGTAAAACGTCTTGTAACTGCAGGATCTCAAAGCAAGTAGTCCAATACAAACAAGGTGTCTTAAGTTAACAAGCTTAAATTTTCATAAGTCCCCAGACGAGTGTCACGCACGTGGTAGGGTGGGGGCATTCTCGAACATAAACATAACCATGAGACTGGAAGGGGAAAGACAATTGAAGGGTTGGTAAATAAAAGTGAACATCGTACTTTGCGGCAAATTCAAACTCCGGAGATATCGCACGTCTCTTTTTATATTTCTAGGGACGTGGAATATATAACACCCTCATATTCAGATCCTTTTGCAAACACCCAGATTATTGACGGCGTCGGTCCAAACCAAGTCGGTGCCCTTGGACCAACTGGTGGCGTCAATTCTTTTGGAGGCCCGGATTTATTCGGTGGCATTGGTTCATTTGGCGGCATTGGTTCATTTGGTGGTCTCGGTTCATTCCTTGGGTTGGGGTCATTTGGAGCCTTAGGAGTATTCGGACCACTTGCTTTACAGGTAAAATTTCGAGAGCTGACTTCTCTTGGAAACTTTTGCACATGCCTTTCAATTCAGTTTATTATTTCCTGATCCAGCCAATCTTTCTGCTTTCCAAAAATTTGCTTCCCAGGCTTTATGAACTTGTGGTACACTAATAAGCCTCTATTTGAAAAGTCCTCACTTCCTTTTATGTTTCTATCCAAACAAAGATTCCAAAGATTTGTGATTCAAGTATTGCACTTGCCACTCTATATCAGAGCCCGCCATTAAAGGAAAGGAGAGCTGCCTTGCGCTGAAATGTACTAAGCAACCCCAACAATTCAAGAATAGTGGGCGTTTTATTTAAGTTTTTATTTGATCCATCAACGAATTAGAGTTGGGATATCTGGTTAGCCCTTGAATATTGGGTGGATCAGGACTTTTAGTTTTAAAAGGGTAGTCTAGGTCTGACTTAAATCCTGCTAAAAATCAACACCTTCATAATACTTAAGAATATTTGACTGGAACACATTGAACAATGAAGAAGCCCCAGAAAGAAGAATAGTGGAGCGTTTGGTGGTGTAATTATGGTGTTGGAAAAGTTTAGCAAGAAGTTGTTCAGCGAAAAATGCCTTGTTAAAGTTAGGCATCTTAGAGCGTGTTCTTTTATTTCTCCGTTTGTTGTCCGCAACGAGAGGAGAGCGAGAAAAAAGAAACGGACATTGCTTCCTACCCAAGGTGGTACCCACAATACTAATAAAATCTGTGCAGACTTCTAATAACGATTTTCGTTGTTATTGAAACCAAAAGAAACAGCTTTTGCAAAAGACCATCTTGGATTTCAGATTAGAATCTTTATCCACTTAAAACCTACAAAGAGATAATATGTTTTAAAACGTAATCAATAGATGTTGGGAGTAACCTTAGTTGCGTTTCCGTCTGTAATTTTATTCAAATCCATTGAGCGCACGATAAGATATCTCTCTTTCAAAGATTGTATTTGCATCAAATTTGACTACAAATTACTCCTGCAATATGTTAAAGCAATTGCCAAGAAATATAAGAAGCTTTTCTATGCCTTAAATACAAATATTTCACTTTTTTTTTGAAGCAGGTAGAAAAACCCGAAAATAGTTTGCAATATAACTTAAAACTTACTTAATGTCAATATTTCACAATTGTGTTGCCATACTTGTCAATTGCAACTTTAATCAAGCTTATCTTGAATTTTGACAAAATTCTGTTAACGTTGAAAAAAACATTCCTACTGGTTAGAAATTGATTATTGCAAAAAGATTGAAAATTAAATTGTCACATGTATCGTTCGAATATCTTAGGAACATGATAGTGTAGCATTTGGCACTTTTGTAAGTTTTAACTGATATTTTTTTTTGCTGCTCTTAGCTTTTAAAGAAATCTGAAAGAAACTGGAGAAACAGTATTTCTTGTCTTTTTATTGAAAAAGACAATAATATGCCTTGGAAATAACCGGAAGCATAATTAGGCCATTATTTCGATCTTTTAAGGCGTAAAACGCAACTTTGAAGTTGTAATAACTAACCATCTGCTAAATAGAAGTTTATGAAATTTTAGGCCAATGCATACCTAAGAGTATGTTTAATACTGATTGACTATATTTTGGACATTGATGCATTTTAATGCACTTCAAGTGATTTAACACACTTATCTGAGCTACTTTTAATTATGTGTATTGCACAAAAGCTGTTCCATTTGTTTCTTTGACAAAGAAAAACATATCTTGATGTCTTGGCATTTGAGCAAACACTTATCCAGAACATATAACCACCGTGAACCTCAAATGAAATTTCTTAACCAATGACAGGCGTCGAGATCACGATCTGAGGTTTGACTTTCCCATTCAAATGCAATTGCTCAACCGTCCCCACTAAGTCTCTTAAAACAGATGCATTTGATTCAAGAAAGGATTAAGCCCTCCATTGAGAATGACCAATTCAAAATCAATAAGGGGAGTAAAGTGGTTCAGGAGGCTAGGTCGAATCCGTGGGCATTTTTCTCTCATGCAAACTCTAAAGGAAATATGAAGCGCTCTGTAGGACCCTTGGAGGTCGATGGGGAAGCAATTAACAATGTAGAGGCTATGGCTAACATACTAGGAGATCAATTATCTGGTGTCTTTTCAAGCCCACTGAGTTTTGAAGTAGTGTATCCATAGTATATTCATCGTGCGCTTGTGCACTTGCTCTCTCTCATTTTCTCTGTTCGATCTCTCGACGAAATACAGCAGTTCTTTACGACCCTTCATCGCGTTCACTTCGATACAATATTGGCGGCAGCGTTTTGAACTTTTTCCTTTCCACTCCTCCTGAAGTAACGTGTATTTTGTGATAATTATTCATGTGTGAATGCCCCGTGATAAAGATCGTGACTCGGGCTTCCCTGGTACTCCAGTACGAAATACTTTGACCTCACCCCGTCTTTCAACCGTGCCAGGAAGTGAGCTGATCAGTCACTCTGACATCATGGCTGAAGCTCTGGACAATGCCAATGGTGATGTGCGTGCAGTGGCCAAAACAGTTGTTCAGATCCCCAAATATTCAGGGCACCCTGTGGCAACTGAGTACCAAACGGTGTCTGGCACGTGTACCGAGGTGTGGGATGCCTTAAACTGGATTCAACGTTGTGAAAGCGTAAGGGGCGCGGCCAGATGGAACAATGAGGTCCTGTTACAGCAGGCAATCCTCAGCCTCATTCCCTCTTCTCCCGCGGATGACTGGTACCAGCGTGAACTGGGTCAGGACGATGTGCCAACGTGGGAGGGCTTCAAAACAGCTCTGGTGAGGGAATTTTCCCCTTCCCTCGCCGCTAACGAGCGTATTCGCATTTTGAAGTCTTTCAAGCAGTCCCAGGCGGAACTTGCGGCTCAATTCCTCCATCGTCTTCGCCTTGGAATGCGAAAATTTACAAGAAACTTGGAGGACTATTGTGTGGCTTCCCCTTCTCGGCAAGCAGCGGACTTTCTTGGTGGCTATCAAGAGGGCCTGCTCCACGGCCACGAGAAGGCTACAGAGTTCTTCCAAGACAACTTTTTTCTGATGGGATTGCGCGACCGCCTTATCAAAGAAGTGACCCTGGTAGGAGCTCATAAAATGTCCGACATGCTGCAAGTCATTCAGCGTGTAGAGGTTTCTGAGCAACAGAAGCGTGGACAGTTCCACTTCGTTTCGGCCGCTGCACTTCCCCCCTCTGAAGAGGCCTCGTCCCTTAAGTCCCAGGTGGCTCAGCTGGCCTCTTCCCTAGCGTCGCTTCAATCTTCAATGCGGACATCCATTGTGGCTCCTTCTGCAAATCCGCGTTCTGGCAATCACAGTAGAGGGCAAATTTCGTTCCACTGTCCATGATGCATTCCTGACCAGAGAGACTTATGAAAAGCTCTCAAAGGAGGAGAAAAACAAGGTGTCTCCATGTGAGCGAATGCATCCTCTGTCGTTTTGGCTTCATCAGTTCAGGCTCCTCCAGTTCCAACGGCATTCCCGTCCTTGCCTCCCTCGTCTGAAACTCTGTTCTCAGACTACTACTCGGGAAACTGAGTGTAGAGTCGTGTGCATCTCTTGCGGTCAGTCCCTTTACTCAGTCTTTCACCCGTTTGTATGCCTCTGTCGTTGCTTCCCTCACCTTACCATTTCAAGCCGCCACCCGTCTACGTACATCAGTCACTCTCCCCGGTGGTTCTGTGGTTGAGGGCCCCTATGACAGAGGGGCGCAATTTTCCCTTGTCAGTGAAAAGGCTTTTCGTCTAATCCCTGTTCATCTTCGCCCAGCTAAAGACCCTCGGCCTCTGCCTCTTCTCAGTGGCCCTGCAGGCTCCTTCCTCTCAGTTAAGGGCCTCTATTCACTCCCTGTCACAGTTCTTGGTCGAATTGTTCCATGCTACTTTCTCGTGGTTACCGATCTGCAGTCAGATGTTATCCTTGGCAGCGACTTTCAGCAGCTTCACAGCATGTCCTATGATTCCATTTCCAACAAGCTCTTCTTTGATGATACAAGATGGGCACAAGCTTTGATGGTCACTGCTGAGACCACGGTCATTCCCGCTGGTTCGTCATCTGCCGTCAAGGTACGAGCCTTCAGGTTCCCCCACCTTCCCATGACGGCCTCTTCTCCATTTACATGCATTTCTTCAATTGACTGCCTGAATTCTCCTATCATGGGCAAGGATGCCCTCCTCCCCTTCTCCTCCAGTGGCAACGGATTCACCATTGTTGATAATCCACTCGACGTGGATGTTGAAATCTCCAAATACATCTACATGGGGTTTTTGTCACCTTTCAGTCACGCAGAATGTGGAGAAATCCATCTCAACATGTCTGACGGGCCCTACATCCTCATCATCTTGTGATCTTTCCAAAATGGCCTTTCTCAATGAGGCAGTTAAACCCACATTGTCCCATCTGTCCCCAGAACTGCAAAAAAGTTACATTGATGTCATATGTACTCCCATGGGGCTGCTAGGTTCCCCAGCCTCTTTTGGTCGCATGATGGATTGTGCCATGCGCTTTCTCTCATGCATCACATATCAAGATGATGTCCTCGTTCATACTCCAGACCATTCCCATCAAATCCTTGAATTACAAAAGGTTTTCGACCGTCTTCGCGGTCACGGGCTGAAACTCAATGTCCGGAAATGTCATTTTGGGCAGCTCGAAGTGCCCTACCTTGGCTATACCTTGACTCCAAATGGCATTTTAATGGAAAGGACAAATCCAAGGCAATTGAAAACTTTTCCCCTCCTTCCACAATCCGTCAGGTGCGCGAATTTGTGAGCCTTTGCAATTACTTTAGAATTTCCATTCCCCATTTTTCGTCCTTGTCGGCCCCGCTTAATGCGCTCCTCCGAAAGGACTCTTTATGGGGGGGGGAGGGCCCCTCCCTTCATTCGCTTTACAAGCTTTCACATATCTCAAAAAAAGCATTTCTTTCTCCAGCAGTCCTTGCCTATCCAAATCCGACCAAAGATTATCATCTCATGGTTGATGCCTCGATTGGTTCTGAGAACATCCCAGGTGGACTCGGAGCCTGTCTAGTACAGTTTTATGACGGCAATCCTTGTCCAATTGGTTTTGCTTCTCGTTCTTTGTCCAAACATGAGAAGAATTACACTGCTTTCCTACTTGAGATGCAAGCAGCCGTATGGGGAATTGAATACTTCTCAGTTTACCTTAAGGGCCGTCACTTCACGTTACATACGGATCATTGCCCACTGGAAAAGCTTTCCTCGGTGCATAAGCGCACGCTAAATCGCCTTCAGCAGCTTATGCTCGAGTATGGTTTTACTATTGTATAGCAACCAGGAAAAGACAATGTTGCTCCCGATTTCTTTCTCGGAATTCAATTTCCACAATATCCCTGTCTGAACAGAATATGAAGAAGCTGCAATCAGCAGGTCCTAAAATCAGCAAAATCCTTAATGATTTGGCTTCCAATTCCACATCTGCTTCATTTCTGCGAATTAAGCCCTTTTTAAAGGGTTTTAATGGCGTCTTGTATTATACTGACGGCAATTATAAGCCTCGAATCTTCACTCCCTCTTCCTTTCATCAGGTCATTCTCTAATCTGCGCACAATTCTCAGCTTGGAGGTCATATGGGGATATACAAAACTACCAAAAGAATTTCGTCCGATTTTTATTGGCCCGGTCTCCGTAAGGCAGTTGAGAAGCACATTTTTCAATGTGTTGCTTGTCAAACAACTAAACCTGATCGCCGTGTTCGAGCTCCTCTACAGCCCCTATCCCAGCCTCCATTTCCAAATCATCGTCTACATATCGATTTGTTTGGTCCCCTGACGACTTCTGAGTCGTGTAAAAAGTTCATTCTTGTCATCACGGACGCTTTTTCAAAACGTACTGAATTGGTAGCAATTCTTTTTAAAGAGACAGGCGTTGTTTCCCAAGCCATCCTTGATACTTGGATCACGAAGTGTTCCACGCCATGTGAGGTTATTACGGATCAAGGACGAGACTTTTGCAACTGTCTTATGAAATCCCTGACTCAGCGACTTGGGATTCTTCACAAGACGACCTCTCCTTATCATCCCGAATGCAATTCTCGTGCTGAAGTTTTTAACAAAACAATCAAGAATTACTTGCGAGCTGTAATTCAGCCAACTTTCTTGGGGTGGGAAACATATCTTTCAGCTCTTCGAATTTCTTACAGCACGTCCGTGTCTAAAGTGACTCATGCATCCCCTTTTTCACAAGTCTTCGGCATGGCCCCTTCTCTTTCCTACAATGAAACCCATGGGGATCAGCTTAAAGCTCTTCATATTGCTCGCGAAAAAGCTGCCGTTGTCAATCTTTCTTACAAAACTAAGTATAAAATGCAACATGATAATTTGCAGGATGCAAAAAATATTCCCTTGGCCGTCAGTGATCTCATTTTTGTTCAGCAAGCCCCAAATCAACGGTACAAAAATGCTAAATCACAACCTTTGTTCTCAGGGCCTTATCAAGTCACCAAACTTCGGTTCCCAGACGTTGAGTATTATAATGGCTCCAGAACGGCTGTGACCCACTTGAATCAAGTTAAGCTTGCAAAAATTGACAATGAAGCTACTCCTCTTCCTCATGGGCCTTCTCTTCCACAGGCGTCTCTGCCGGTGCGTGCTATGCGTTTGAGGTCTCCACCTTCCCATGAACTTTTGTCCCACCATGCCGTGGCCAGGCAAGATGTTTCCCGGACGTTGAGTATTGCAATGGCTCCAGAACGGCTGTGAGTCACTTGAATCGAGTTAAGCTTGCAAAAATTGACAATGAAGCTACTCCTCTTCCTCATGGGCCTTCTCTTCCACATGCGTCTCTGCCGGTGCGTGCTATGCGTTTGAGGTCTCCACCTTCCCATGAACTTTTGTCCCACCATGCCGTGGCCAGGCAAGATGTTTCTCGCTCCCTCCGGAAGCGCTTCCCTTCATCCCAGGCGTTCCAGATGCGAACGCTTGCCTTCATCAGCTGGTACATAAATTTTGGTGTACATTGACTCATGCTTTTTCATCCGCCAGCGTGGCCGGATTCAGAGTGAGTGTGTCACTGATTGCGTTCGTTGAAGACCCAGCAATTGCAGGTCGTACAGAGTTGTTGACACAAAATCCATTTTCCTCTACACTGAGGTCGGGCCAATGCGACATCCAGTCGTTATATGATCTATGGTCCACCCACTATCACTCTCGCGCCAGCTCCCCTTCTTCGTCTGGCAACTATAATTCTGTCGAGGAGCTGTGCTCTCCCTCGGCCGAGGAAAGCGCTCATGACACATTCAGTCATTTTCCCAATGAAACGCTTGACGCTTCGCGCTATGACGCGCGCGTGAATGTAAGGCCTACAGCCTCAGCTGGAGCTGTACCCAGGCTACGCCTTCTGGACGCATGTCTGCGTCCCACTACGCGAAGTCGTGGTGCTGTCAAACATGTTCCCATCGTAAATCTCTTGGTGGACCATCAACTTTCCCCCCTGTAACTCTCACCTAACGTCTTATCAGGCAAGGTTTCTCATCTTCTCCAACACGCTCAGAAAAACAACCTGGTGCTCGACATCAGCGATGCCGCTGATGTTTTTGGGTCTCTCGTGTCTTACTCAATCGACAGTCATCTCTCTCTCCATGTCATCGTCCATGTCCCTGCCAGTTTTCGCCGACATCACTTTGAGCTCTTCACTATGTTGAACGTTCCTTTCAAGCTCAATGACACCTGGCATCAAGTGGCACACCCCTCTTCTCAGCTTGGCAAAAATTATGACTCATCCCTCTATTTCGAACTTCCTCTCAACCATCACCATCAATGTAAGCAGATGAAAGGCTACAAGTCCTGCACTACTCAGCTTGAGCTTCTCAAACCAACCCGCCCTTCTTGCCTCTGGGCCATGTTTCAAGGATTGCACGACGTGGTTCTCAAGACATGTCCCTTGGTCATTCCAGGAGCCATCTTGCAGTACTGGCAATCAGAAATTGACCAGTACATTATCTTCCCTGTTCCCACCCCGTTCAATGTCGAGCGCCCAGATGATTTGTCCAAAAGTCTTCTCTTCGAGGGACTCCGTGCCGTCTCCATTCCAAGGAGGTGCAAGGGTAGCAATTCTAATTTCAAAATTTACACCGGGACGTCGTTGTTCTTGATGAAATGATCGTGCATCTGGCTGAGCCCGATCTTAACCGTGTCGATCTCATCTTTCCCCCAAAAAACTGATACCCAAATCCATCTTGTCACACCTCAACTCGTCCATGATCCCCATTTACCTTTTTACATCTCGACTTCATACCCTTTCTGGGTCATTGACGTCATTATAGTCCTGGGTTGTCTCGCACTGAGTGGTTCAATGGCTTTATTTCTTTATTGTTGTTATGTTAAACTGCAATCATCTTCCCCCGCCTAGCTCTTTTTCATGCGATTTTTGCCAATTCTTTGATCAACCATTACTCTGAATTGTGTCCTCTCTAGGTTGATATATAATGCTTTCAATTTTAGAAAACAACCCCGGAGGGATAGTGTATCCATAGCATATTCCTCGCTCGCTTGTGCACTTGCTCTCTCTCATTTTCTTTGTTCGATCTCTCGGCGAAATGCAGCAGTTCTTCACGACCCTTCATCGCGTTCAATTCGATACAATATAAGCAACAGCTCATTGCTCTACATAATGACGCGTGTGTTGAGATTGATGACTTTAGTCATATTGAGCAATTTGGTGATTACTCTTAATTCTTCAATACGGCAATTTGCATTGAATTGTGCACACTAGTATTGTGTTTGCAAGTAAGAAACAAAAACAAACTTAGTTATCACTCAATCCTTTGGCCATATACCAAAAATGGTGAAATATTTGCGGCAGTTTGTCTTTGAAAGCTGAAAAGACGCAAAGTATAATAGTTGCGCTGTGTAGAATGTGACTCATTTAGGCTTTCCTTGATGGCATCAGTTGCATATTTGGGTGTGCCAAGGCCTTTTTCTCACCGGCAATAATGATGGCCCTCTTGCGTTGTGATTTATGCTCCAGTTTCGGATAACAGACTACAACTTTAGTGTCAAGCATACACACTTATGCCACTGCACTCAGTTTTAGGATAAGGAAGCTTTCAGAGCTACAAAAACTATTTGATAAGAAACTAACCAACCAAAACAAGTACATCCACGCCACACTTCGAGCATAGGTCTACTATACTCATCAATGTACTTGACAAATGGCCTTTTGACTTTAACCTTGAAATCGACTTTTCATACTACTGTGTAGCAATGGTTTTGGATGCAAGCAAAATACAGACATAAGAGAAAAAACATCTTAGTTGCAGCTTCTTAAAACATTTTAATTGCAGTATTGCGACGGGGGAAAACTAGATGTCAAAACTAGAGATAAAGACATAAAGAACAACTTATGACATCAGAATTTAAAAGACTCGTTGCGAGTATACGTATTTTATGCTTTAATGGAAAACTTACTTTAACAGACAGTGTTGTTATTGATTTAAAGCAGAGTTAATTCAATCCACTAAAAGCAAATGGAATTGTTCTAATTGTCCAAATTCAACGATTTTTCGCCAAAATGAGATCTTATAGTCACAACAAAGCGTGCATTTTTTAGAAGAGGAAACACATATTTTCAGACTTTTAGTAAAATTCGAGGTATTCTGTCGTTTCTATTGTACCAAAACACAATAGCTGGCATTGAAGAAAATGGTAATGCCTTAGGGGTTTTGCATAGGAGACAGAGGTGCTATGCTATAATGCATATTTTCAAATGCATTTTTGGGCTCACTCATAACTTGGGCATACAGTGAAATCATGAACGTGCCACGCGTACCCAACCCTTTTGGAATCACACTGAGAATGCAACTACTAAATAAATCTGTCGCTTGTTTCTTAAAAAAGGTCTTCAAATCTTCAACGAACCGCCTGCCTTGCTCGGAAATTATCTTAGATCAAAAAAATCTTCTCGCCAATTTTAAACAAGACCTGTTGAATGACTTTCTACACATCATTCCAGAGCAATTTTCAATGACTTGGCCCTCAAAGATAAGCAAACTCTAATTCGATTTCTGATCAGATTGACTTTTTAATTACCATTTATTTACGTTGTGTCCCCTATCATGTGTCTATGTACAACAAATAATTGGAAATTAAATAATTGTGACAAATTTAGCAATACTCTTCAAACATCGTTCTTGTAGAATTTTTTAAGTCACTTTCTGGCAAGCTTTGTATTGTTTGTGCTTGATTTATTTACTTTTTGGCTGGCATTTCCCTCTCAGGTGGTGCAATAACCTGTTTCCCTAAAAGCATAACATTTGTTTTCAGGTAGTGGGCATCTTATTTGTCACCTTGATCAGCAGGGCTGCTTCACTTTTAAATCAGGCAGTGATTGAAAATCAACAACGAGAACCGCCACTGTTATTGGACCCCTTCTTCCCACAATTCACGACGTCTGGCCCATTACTAAGGTCTAGCACTACCATCACAACTACTTCGACTTCGACTTCGACTTCAACCTCAACTTCTACTTCTACTTCTACTTCGACTTCGACTTCGACTTCGACTTCGACTTCGACTTCGACTTCGACTTCGACTTCGACTTCGACTTCGACTTCGACTTCAACTACGAATACGGCTTCAACTACTACTGCCGATCAAGAAGTCAGTAAGTATAAGTGTACGATGGTGCTAGTAAATAAGTCAGGGATAATGAGGGATTTCAAGGTGTACTGATAGTATTCTTTATCAGTGTGACAACTTGATTTCTTTAGGATGAAACTAATTTACTTAGCAAGTCATTTGTCAGAGTGAAGATAAACACATTCGGAACAAAAAATGCCTTTTTCCGGACTTCCTTGGCATTGATATGTATTAGACATTAAAATTTGAAAATCGTAGTTTTGAAATATGGTTAGATTTTAAAGAAAAATTGGCTTAAACGAGCTATGTGACTCTCAGTTTAGAGATCAGCCAACTAATTCCAGTCTTTAACACGAAAAAATATTTGAATGCTCGAGCAGGTCCAAAGATGCTTTACTAGGAACATTGAGGGTATGAGAGAGCTCTCGTATTGGAAGAGGTTAGAAAGGTTGGGATTGTACAGTATTCAGAAAAGATACGAAAGGTATCTGGTACTGCACGTCTTCAAACGCATCCAATAGCTTTGTCCCAGCCCAGGATTTAGGGTCAATTGTAGTGACCGTAGAGGCTTACTGTGCGTTTTGAGGGCAACTTCAAGCCCTCGAGAATCCAGGCTACTTAAAACAATGAAGTCCAACTCTCTTCTTTCTCGGGCTCCATTTAGCCATGCTCACATGTCTAATGGAGAAGTAGAGGTCTTGGATTGTCATATCATATCCAAGGAGTTGATCCGTCCATTGTTACAATGTAAAAGCCCCCACTGGACCTAAGGACTGTAAAATGTTCAGGGAAAATGAGAGGCTTCTTAGACTCACAATAAATACACTCCGGATTTTTGTATCGCTTGTATTTTTCTCTCCCCTCGAAATCACGACTTTTTCCATATATCCTTTTTTCTCCGGCTTATTAACCCGGTCTTTTTGTTCACTTGTCCGAACTATTCAGGGTGCTCACTACCTCTTCAGCTGGCAAGATTCGCCCTTCCATTCTCCCCCACATGCTCGTCCCACCCTATCGATGGGTTAATCACAGGGTCTTGAGTCCTCCTCTCCTTCTCTGCACTTAGGAGGAGTTTTTGAATACTTGCGAAATACCTTGGGATTTGGATTGGTCCCAAGCCTGTTGTTGATGGATAGCTGCAGGGCCACAAGTTGAGCCGCCACTTTTGAACATTGGCCACGCACCTCCCCTTTCGAGTTCCGCCCTATGATGCAAATTTCTGGGCATCTTGAAGGTGACTGAAGTCGGGAGGTGATCAGTAACGGCCAGTGGGTGGACGAAACTGGCTGGAGATGAAATATTTTCCTTTACGAAAATGTGGTCACGTATGCAGATGCGTCTAGGGAGAAGGTGTGTGTTGGGACTTCCGAGTTGGATCGCAAAGCTATTCTCCATTGGCTCAGGATCTGGTCCATCTCGGAGAATCAGGATTGATGTTGAAATCACTACCAGTGATGACTTTCTCCGAATTCTTCACCCTCTGAAAGATGGACATAAGGTCTGAGACGAGGTCATCACAGTCTGTGCTTGGCTGAGAGTAAACTCTAACAATTGTCAGAAATATTTAGGCGTTGATATCTTAATGCAGTATGCGCACTAGATTTTTGCACTCAATAAAAGTCAGAGTGATAGGTGATCCTTTTTCTCGACCAAGCCATACCTATCGATTTTTCATTGCTAGTTGTTGTCTTCAAACAAGACAAACAATGAAAGTTACATTACAAACAGATACATCATAAAGGGAAGTGAAATGGCCGAGCCCATCAATTATCCTGCTTGCTGAATCGAAGGGAAACGCACTGAAAAATTTAATGAGATCGTCAAAATCAAAACAAAATAGTACAAGATGTATCCCGCAAAGAGTTGTGCGAATTTTCCTCAAATCAGGGGAGAATTTGAACTTTTAAAGACTCCCAAAAAATGATGGCAAGGTTTTTTTTTTTACTTTTAAAGGTGGACCTCTCAAAGCTGACCATGAACCATGGTAAAAGAGAAACACACTTGACAAACGAAAATACTTCATGTCATTTATTAAACATGTATGGAGAATATATTCAACATAAAAAGTCCATGGAAAACCCACTAAAGTGCTCATTAAGCTCAAGAATGGTATGTCCTGACGACATCCTTTCCTTCGTGGACGAGAAATGGAGCATTTTGATCCCCTAACCAGCAACCATTAGGAGCATGTTGTAATTAAGGAAATTTCTACAAACAAATATTTCTTATGATGGGATGTTAGCACTTCCAAATGTAGTCTTAAGGCCATAAGCCTATTCATATGGGTCTGACAATGATGGTATTTGGACGTTCAAAAAGGGAAGCATGTAACATCCTTAATTTAGTGTTAACCAACTGATCTGACCTCGTTTCCTTTGTTTAGCGTCGACCCAAGCTGATCATAAGTGATCATATTCCCATTCGTTTTAGACTTGCCTCGGCGAGCAATTTCAAAAAAGAGCGCGCACAAATGCTACCCGATTTCGACAAAACTGACTTTGATGGCTGCAAAAAGTACCTGAGAGGTTTCAATTGGAATCAACTTGTGTCTTCGCCCACGTCGACTGATTGGGCTTGGGATGTTTTTAAATGCATCTTGGAGCAGGGTTCTGGTTCATTTGTTCCATTACGACGAAGAAACAACAATCATCGACAACCTGGGCTGTCAAAATACCTTTTGTCTCAAAACCGCAAACGCGATAGACTTTGTGTACAGTTCAGGTCGTTCGATAGTTCACATCATGAAAGGTAATATTCCAGTTTTGGAGCTCGCTGAGAACACTCGCATTTTTGTTGCTGTTCTTATCTCCCAGGAATTTTGAACCAAGGTGTAACTTCCTCTGTTGCTCCTTGGTTGTTGTGCGAGTGTAGTGTTCGTGGTGTTTTTGTGTGGGAGAATGAATGGGAATTGCTATTCACTCAATTAGGTTTGTTTTTTCACGGCTCCTTGGTAAGACGTAATTACTTTTAAGTTAGTTTTAAAGTTTAATAAAGTAATAAGTTTATTGCTCATTTATGTTTATGTTTAGCTTCAGCAGTTTCTCTTTGATTTATAGTGTAGTATTTCTAGTTCCAAATTGTTATGAGTAGTTCTTTAATTTGATTGTATTGGTCCTTGACAGTTAAAATTTATTGTTCATTTGTGTACTGATTTCATTTTGTATTAGACGAGTTTGTTGAGTTAATTTCTGTGTTTTTGTGTTGGTTTCCTAGTCTACATATGTTCTTGATTCATAGTAGTTCATATCTATTTTGCTCTGTTGTCCGGTATCTCAGGACAAGATTGCACAGCCTTTTAGTTCTTTTCTTTCTCTAGGTCTCTTGATTTTGCTGCTCATAGATAGTTCCTCCTGCATTCATGATGGAAGCTATTTTTGGAAAAGTCGGCAAAGAGGCTAGACAATGTTTGGACTTGGTCTTAGCAGGGAAAGATCCTTCTGTAGTCAATAAACCGTTTTTTATAGAGGCTTTAGTTGCTTGGACCAATGAAACCAGCGTTCTGCTTGAGGAACAGGCTCACCCAGTAGTTGAGAAATCAACTGATTTGACTAGTGCAGAGGTTGAAGAGGTGTCTCCACTTATAGTAGAGCAGGATAAGATAGTTTTAGAATAAATAGTTTGTCCTGTTTCTCGAAAGCAGCCTTGTCCTGAAGATGGAAAAGGCTGTCAGTTTGACCACCCTAAATGGTGTCAAAAACTTCTCAAGTTCAGCCTTTTGAAGTACAGTAGGAAGAAGGGATGTTCAAAGTTAGATTGTCCTTTTTTTCACCCGTACATGTGCCGTCAGTTCATGAGACTTCAGACGTGCTTTAATGTACGGTGTACCTCCGTCCACGTAGAATGGACGCAAAGAAAGGCGAGAAATAGGCAAGCTCAGTTTCGTAGTTTTAGAGCTGACCTTATTCGTAAACCTAATCCCACCCCACCGCCCTTCCTTAGCCCATTTAGCTTCCTCCCTCCCTCTCCTCCTACCCCCCACCGTCTCTCCCAATTCCCTCCTCTTCCTTCAAATACCGAATCCACCCCTATTCCTATGCATACTCTCCTCCCGAATATTCCTTGCCTCACCCCTATTCCCCAAAATACTTTCCTATTCAAATGTAGCTGCCCAACCATTCCTCAAACCCAACCATCCCCATTAGCTCATGCATTGCCTCCAGTAGAACGTAGCTTTGTTGATAAGAGGGATTTTTTTTACGATTAGAGAGGATGGTCCAAGATCTTGTGAACTTCGTATGTCAAAACAGAGGCCCGTAAATGGGCTATTTTTGAACATGCATTGTCTGATTTCTAAAAACGACAGCACTAACTTTTTTCTTGCTCCATATCATCTTACGAGGTGCCGTTGGAATAAAGAAGGGCAGATGTTTTCCCCCTTGTTAAAAGGGGGCGACAAGAATGAGACTTCAACTATCTTGCAACATCCTTAACCATTGTTTGTGGGATGCTCATGGAACGCTTGGTGAAAGATCAGCTTTGGAGCTTAATCTCCGAGGGTGGTAAAATTGGAAAAAATATTTGGTTTTGGGTTCTTGTTGAATCAAACCCATAATGTCAGGTATGCCAAGTGCAACTGCAACTACATTATTTCTGATTTTCCAAAAAGAGAAAAAAATACTTGAATTTGATGGTTTTGTTAACACATTTAAATGATCTGGCTACTTGTTTAGTTCTTCATTTGATCATGCTCAAAATTCAAAATTTTGAAAACAGGTGAACAAGGAGACAGAAAACGAACCCCATGGTCAAACGGTTAAAAAAAGTTCTTAAAACAGAAAATTTTAAAAAGCTCGATATGACCCGCTAGTCATCGGCGTCATTCTATCTCCCTATTTTAGCCACATTTCAAGTTTATTTTCAGGTTTTTGCAAGTCAAGACCATTGCAACAGCAACCAAAAACGCTTCAACCATGCCATTTAACAACAAAACAT
>NC_081451.1:2521527-2535182 GCF_007210705.1 Tigriopus californicus
CCCCCCCCTCCCAAGTCGCCGTTTTAAGTAATCTGTCCAAAATTGGGCAAAAAAAGTAAAGAAATAGGTTTTCGTGCCGATTCGTAGGCAAAGTCAGACCAGAAATGCAAGGGTTGGTGATTTTTATTTTCTTACGATACAAATTGTTACAAATTAGGTGAACAATTTCGATGATTTTGAACATGACACCCAATTTTTCTAGAGCGCTCCAAACTGGCACACAAACCAAAAACTGGTAAATATACTGAAGAACTGGCAAATAACAAAGGCACTTCTTCTTGGACCTAAGATCTTGCTTGCTCGATATTTTCACCCCTCACCGTCATACAAAGGAACAAACT
Organism: Tigriopus californicus; assembly: GCF_007210705.1. Lineage (NCBI taxonomy): Eukaryota > Metazoa > Arthropoda > Copepoda > Harpacticoida > Harpacticidae > Tigriopus > Tigriopus californicus. The sequence continues at coordinate 2,521,869 of NC_081451.1, forward strand.
CGAATATTAACAATGTTCGTCAAGCAGAATTCCAGTTAGCAAGATCAAGCAAAACTTCAGAGCTAAAATTAGTGTTCTTTAGTAAATACAGTACTCGTATAATAATACAATAGTACCCATGGGCATGCTAAAAAGCCTCTACAATCATATCCGAATATCAAAACATGTTCCTTCAGTTGAACAAGCCAAAATGAAAGCAATACGCCTCTAATTTGCAAGATTGTAGTCGTTATTTCTACATCACTGCACCATTTTGTTGAAAACTATTCAAGTAAGCTAATCCCAGGATGAGGTAATGCTCTAATGTACACCANTCATACAAAGGAACAAACTCGAAGATTAACAATGTTCGTCAAGCAGAATTCCAGTTAGCAAGATCAAGCAAAACTTCAGAGCTAAAATTAGTGTTCTTTAGTATTTCTACATCACTGCACCATTTTGTTGAAAACTATTCAAGTAAGCTAATCCCAGGATGAGGTAATGCTCTAATGTACACCAATATTTCATTGTTTTCTTGGTACTAATCTCGACCACCATCGCATTTCAGCTGATTGTGGAGTGTACATGTGTCAACCAACCGGCCTTGAAACTATATTTACCGATTTTTACCCAGACTCCTTTTCATGCTGCCTAGACTGGTGCATGGCTGCTCCTCCGGAATTTATGTTGTGCACCTACATCGTAGATACTTGTACGTGCGCCCAGGGCTGCGTAGACGACCCCAACGTAACTGTTGAAATTAGCGTGCTCGGCTTTGGGGATTGTCCATAACCCAAGGAAATGGAAGAAAGTCTAGAAAATCATTTGTTTCCAATCATGTTATCATAATTTCTATGATATGGCAAACTTCGTTTCCCATCTAAATCAAATAGTCAGTCAAACAAATATAAAAGTGACTTTAAAACATATGCGACAGTTTTTATATCAGACGGATTTAATTTGATGCGCGTGAAAGTAATAAAGAGGCATGAAGAAAACGATACTGAAATGTGTAGTATAGTGTGATAACGCAAGTGATGAATATTTAGGTTATTGAATAACATCTCATAGTGGTTCAGATTGAATAGGTCCTATGCCAGCACGCTCCTTTAGTTGCATCTGGCTGGGGGCGGGACAAAGATGCAAGACCGCCAATACTCTAAATGGACGTTGGTTGATCGTTTTCCTCTGTAGTGGACTGAGTTGGTTCCGGTTTTTGAATTACATTACTCCCCAGATTTGATTGTGAAAATAAACATCCCCGCTCTTTTATTCCGTTTTAGTATCTTTCAAGTACTTATATCCGTGATCCGTGACTGGTTTTCATCCCAATCCTCTAATTATTGGCAATAGGGTCAAAAGAGCCTTCTTGGGTACGAGCGAGTCATCGTAGTTCCAATTTTCCGTTGCTCCATCCTCCCTCTAGTTGCTTGACTGGAGGTGTTCGAGGGAGTGATCCAAGAGACAAACCTTGCCGATGGGTTTTATCATAATCTCCTCATCTGTTTTTACAAATACAGCCCTGACAACCATCAGGGCCGGGATGATCGATGACATCTTGCAAATTATTCACTGGGATCTTGAATATTGAATATTTTTTTTTTTGTTTTTTCACGGGCTTTTCTAACTGCTACAGGGAATGTAATCCTCAGAACTATTAAAATGAAAGGTTATAAATCGTCTATTTATTACCTTTCAATCTTTATATGATATTTGGTCTAGCAACGAATTTGAGTTGGCAGACCGACCTAATCCTTGAGTGTAAGGTTGATCTGGAATGCTATCTAAAAGTATGTCCAAGTCTGATTTGAAAGATGTTACCGGATCAACAAGGCCTACGTATTCCCTACGAATATTAGAGGGAAGCAAATTAAACAATGAAGCAGCCCGAGAAAGAAGAAAACTTCATTGTACGAAACGCACATCAAGCCCCTACGGTCACTACAGTTGACCCTATATCTTGGGTTGGGCATAGCTCATGGATACTTTTGAAGACGTATAGTATCAGATACCTTTTGTACCTTCTCTGAACACTGAACACTCCCAACTTTTTCAGTCTTTCCCAATATGAGAGCTCTCTCAATCCTGTGATGTTCCTAGTGAAAATTCTTTGGAGTTGTTCGAGCTTTTGCAAACCTGCTGAACTCAATGGAGCCCAAATGGGTGAAGCATATTCAAGATGTGGCTGGACAATCGACTTGTACACAGTTAGCATCTTGATGCTGTCGCTGAACTTACACGTGCGATATATCCAACCACACATTTGAAAAGCCTTACCCACCTTCAACTGGATATGCTCATCGAACTTTCCACTATTTTGAAGGACTACACCTAGATCTTTCATAGATGAGACCTGCTCAATATATTTACCTCCATTATCTACAAGTGGAGTGTTTAAAGGAGTTGACCCAAAAGTCATTGAGCGGAATTTCATTCCGTTCAGGGCCATATTACTCCCAGTTACCCAAGAGTAGATTCGATCTAAGGCCTTTGCAAGGCTACTGGAATCTTGGCCATTCCTACCAGAAATAACTTTACATCGTCAGCATAAGAATAGAGGCTGGCAGTAATGCTAAGCTTTTGAAGTGGGGCAATAAATATTATAAACAGTAGGGGCCCTAAGATCGAACCCTGGGACCACCTGACTTGACATCATGTATGTCACTAAGGGATCCCTCAACCTTAACCAATTGCTTCCTACTATAAATGAAACTTTTTAACCAATTGAGAACCTTGCCTTGGATCCCAATCTCATGGAGCCCCTTAACCAAAAGACTATGATCTACCTTGTCAAAGGCCTTGGCAAATCAAGAAAAACAACATCAAGTGATTCATGGTTCTCCAGTCCTTCAATAACCTGCTCAATATGCTCAATCAGCTGGGTACCCGTGCTAAAATGTGCTCAGAACCCATGGTGGCTAGAAAATCAACCACTTTGAATTTCATGATCTTCTTAAACACCTTCGCAGTCTTCGAAGTGAGAGAAATCGGCCTATAGTTACTGGGGAGCGACTTCACTCCCCCTTTAAAAATTGGAACAACATGAGCTAACTTTAGTGCAGATGGAAACTTGCCCTGATCCAAGATGCAACGCATTAAGTACGAGAAAACAGGAGCGAGAACCAGTGAGCATCTCATCTGAAACTGAGATGTCACGCCATCAGGACCAGGAGTTCTTGAAAGCCTCAAATCCCTGATGGCATCTAAAGCATCTTGATCTGTGACTACTAGATCATCTAAACGCTCAACTTGACTAACCCTGTCAATCTCAACACACTCATCTTCAGAGCAATGAGCTGTTGCTACTGAACTCAGTGGGGTTAAAAACAAACTGGAGAACTGATCTTCAAGCATGTTAGCCATAGCCTCTACATCACTAATGGCTTCCCTATTAACCTCAAGATTCCCTACAGTATGCTTCATCTTTCTCTTAGAGTTTGCATAAGAGAAAAAAGCCTTCGGATTCGACCTGACCTCCTGAACCACCTTACTCTAAGGTTATAACTGGTCATATTCGATGGAGGCCTTAATCTTACCCTTAACTACGTCCAACTTTCTTGGAGACTAGCCACAATCACTGGATTCGAAGTGCTCTTCAGCCTTTTTGCTCATATTTTTTGCGGACTTCCTTACCGCTACCGGGATTGGAATCCCAGCAGTTCAAGACGAGAAGATTATTCATTTTACTTGACTTTTATTTACATATATTATTTGATTGACCAACAAATTACAATTGGCTGATCTGGCTAATCCTTGAAAAGAAGGTTGATCCGGATTTTTAGTCAAAAACTTATTCAAGTCTGACTTAAATCCTGCCACTGGATCAACGCCTACATAAGCCCTACGATTATTTGAGAGCAGCATATTGAACAATGAAGGAGCTCGAGAAGCAAGATAAGTGGATCTCATTGTTTTAACTAGCCTGGATTTTCGAGGGTTTGAAGGTGCTCTTAAAACGCACGTTAAGCCTCTACGGTCACTACAAGTGACCCCAAATGGTGGGTTGGGACAAAGCTCATGAATGCTTTTGAAAACGTACAATATCAGATACCTTTCGTACCTTCTCTGATTACTGTACAATCCCAACCTATCTAACCCCTCCCAATGCGATGGCTCTCTCATATCCTCAATGTTCCTAGTAAATCAATGAGTAGAGACCCAATGAAAACTGAACTTGTCCAAAGCAAAGATTTTAAACCTTACCATGTCACAACGGCTCGATCTATTCCCATCCATCACGAAAAACCGGCCGCAGAATTATGTCAGGAGCTGATTAAGGTGGGCATGATGACTTAATGCACAGGCACCCCATCCTGTTGTGCGCCCACCCAATTTGTCCCCAAGTCAAACGGAAAAGCGCACCTCGTCGTAGACTGTAGGAGGCTGAACCAAGCCATAGTCCGCCTTGGGTTTCCATTTACTCCTGTACCAAATCTAATGCGCCAGATCCTTCCTGAGAGTCGATGGTTTGCAAACTAGGTGCAGTTTGTGGCTACTTTCAAGTACCATTGGATGAAGAGTCTTCGTACCTTTGCGCATTCTGTTTACCGGACGGCAAATATCGCCCTCTGGTTGTCCCTATTGGGTGCGGGACCCAAGGACCCTTTCCTATTGGAAAGGGAGCGGAGATGTATTCGGCCTTCAAACTGATCTTGTGCTCAGGGATCTGAAAAGGAAGAAATACACTGTGAAAATAGCTATTTTTATATATGTGTCCAAGCAAGACCTAGATAGAATGATCGACTGGGCAATGGAGAACGGGATGTCCTTCAACGCAAAAAAGTGTACATGGATTCGTTTCGGCCGGCAGAAATTGAATTCTGTTTATTCTGTAAGAGGAAAAGTGCTGGAGCGAGTTGAGGTCATGAGAGACCTTGGTGTGATGGTCGACAGTAAACTGTCATTTGCGACTCATAGTGCTACAGTGACAACGAAAGCCAGTCGGATGATGGGGATGATTCGAAGAAATTTTACAACCCGGGATCAAGAAGTAATGACCAAGCTTTTTAAAACTTATGTTAGACCATCGCTTGAGTACGCGTGCCAAGTCACCAATCCTTTATTCGTCAGGGATGCCCTAAAGATTGAGTCTATACAACGGAGTTTCACCCGTATGGCACTTCCAAGGAGTACAGAGGACTACGAACATCGTCTCAGAACCTTGGGTTTGAAATCTCTGGCAGACCGCAGAAAGAAGCTAGACTTGATCCTAACGTACAGACTTGTGAACGATTTGATGGATGGTTGGAACACGGGCCCAACCACTCACTTTGGTTTTAATTTCGCCAAGGACATTGCCCACCATTCGACGCGAGGGGTTGAACTAGATCTCCTCAGGCCTCCTTTCATGCGAACAAATCTGGGTTTAAACTCAATTTTTGCTCGCTCCGTCAAATATTGGAACCAGCTACCCCTGAACATCCGTTGGTCAAGAAAATTGGCCGTGTTCAAACATCAACTAGACAACAATGTACTTACTAATATCTCATAATCGTATTCCATCTCTGTGTTGCTTTTCTTTTCTTTTTTTTTTTGTTTTCTTTCTCTTCTTTCTTTCTCATTACTTACCAATACTCTTTATACGTCTCACCTGATGTCTTGAGTGGTTCTTTAATAATAATAATAATCTTGTCAACCAGTGGCAAATTGTCCGTCAAGAAATTCGAAATTGGCAAGTCAGTAAAATTCGCCGGATTTATTATGTCTGCGGACGGGTTGACACCTAATCCATCGAAATTGGACCCATCGAGGTAATTCCCGTCCCTAAAAACGGTGACCGACTTGGGTTCGTTCCCGAGTTCAGCAAATCCAATGGGGGCGTTTGTCCCGGACCTTCAACACGCCACTGTGAAGATTTGCGGACATCTGAGAGTGATAATCAAATTGGAAAAGAACAAATTGTGGAAATGGAAGATGCATGTTGTGGATACATCACAAGGGGTGAAATCTGGGGCTAACTGTTTGAATGAGATGGAGACGAGACAAAATATTTACCGGAGCCCAATCACATGGCTTGAGAAAGATCGGTCTAAAGTCGTTAGTGATGTGCAACTGCCTCTTGCATGCATGACGCGTAGTTGTATCAGGTCTGATACGTGTGTATCGTGTGATTGTGTGTTACGCTGGATTCCTCCCAATAATTTTCATTTTGACTTGCATTTATATAAATTGTCGAAGTATCTTGAACAGATTAACGGATTTGCAATGTCTTTTAGACAACATTGATCCTGATATACTTCTGCTCTGTGAGGCGTGGTAACACCCCATGTTGTCAAACAAAGAGATTGAAATTAGCGATTTTAAAGTTGTGGCTAAAAAAGATAGGTTTATGGCGAGGTAACACGACGAGTTCACCGAAGAGAATGAGGTGGCATGCTGGTCAGCTCAAACAGCTGGGACAGTCCCCCCCCCCTCAAACCTTTTGGAATTCAATGAATTTGTCTCTTGGGCTCCAAAGTATGGGAAGGATGTCCATGCCATTTATCTTGATCTCTCAAGAGCCTCTGAGAAGGTCAATCATGAGATGCTGTTGAGTAATCTTATTAACATGGGTATTGGGGGGATGACGTGGATATGGATCAGGCATTGGCTATTGGATCGAGTCCAATGGGTTACCATGGACAATGTATATTCAGATTGGCATGGTGTGACGTCTGGGATTCCCCAAGGTAGTGTGCTTGGACCTCTGCTCTTCTCTGTGTACATGAACAACAACAGTCCTATTTGTTCTTTGAAATTTGCTGATGACACCAAGATACTTTCCACCGTGACTTCAACAAAAGAAGAAGATGCCTTATATGTTCTTGGCGGTAGGCCAATACCAATTGTGGATCATGTTAAAGACCTCGGTGTTCATTATGATGGGAAGTTATCCTTCGCGACCAATTGTGCTAAAGTGGTTTGTCGTGCCAATTTGGTTGTTGGGATGATCAGGCGCTACTTCTCAACGCGTCAACTCTGTGGTCTCCGACCTCTTTATAACACATTTGTTGGACCATTTCTCGAGTATGCGTCTTCCGTCTAGTCCCCTGGTTTGCAGTACTTGATCAACCTGCTGGAGTCCATTCAGAGAAGGATGTCGAGACTGGCGACTGAGACCATGGATACGGGGTATTCCGATCGTCAATGTGTATGGATCTTCCATCATTGAAGCAAAGAAGGATCTCTGCTGATCTGGTCATCTTTGTAGCGTTGATGTAGAAGATGTGAAATGAGGATCAAGGACGGATAGAAGTCTCTTGATGAAATGCTAAGAACCAAATGTATTTCCAACAACAGAAGATATGGATTGCACACGAGCATGTATCTGATGAGCAGAACTACAGAATGCTACATCTCCCCCCTCTTATAGAGCATTGCGAATATACGAAAAAACAAGAAGCACAACAACAAAGAAACATCAAACAACAGAAAAGGACACAACCGAGCGCCTTCTTTTCATGGTTGTCTTCCTTCTTCTTCTTTTCCCACGCCGTCCTTTGACACATCCTTAAGCGTATGTTAGTGTTGTTGCTAGGATTTGGTACGATTAATGACGCTTAAATTTCGAAGCGCACGTGTCTTTTCCCATGACTACGACGGAAGCGAGGTGGACTACCCCCCCGGATAAGTAGTGGTGGTTCGATAGCTGGTGTCGTGCATTCTTCATCAGGTGGTGGACTAGCTGGTTGCAGAAATCGCTTATTCCGTATAAAACGTCCGGCATCCATTTCGAACATAAAGGATCGCCTGGACTCTGACCTCCATACAATCTTCCCCGCTCCAAAAGACCACTGCTTATTGACAGGATGTTGGATGTCGCCTAAGCTCAGCTCGGGTAGAGGCATCTCTTTGGCATCGTGCACCCGGCTGTCGTCCATGGCCTGTCTGATTGCTCTGAAGGTCGCCGTTTGGTCTAATTGGAAGGCCAGTAACCTAGTCGTGGGCAGGATTCCCAATGCGGGATCATAACCATCCGGGCGCGGGGTGGCACGCCATTGGAGGACCGCCCCACAAAATTCATCGCCATCAACTCCATTGTACTTTCAGAGCAACGATTTCACGGATTTGACCGCCGCTTCAGCTAACCCCTTGCTGTGTGGATTGTACGGTGAACTCGTTTCAAATGTGATGCTGAGACCGGAGCACAATTGGGCAAACCGATCCCGAAACTGGGGTCCCCATCCGATTTTAAACGACGTGGGAGCCCAAAGTCGTGAAAAAAAATCTTTAACTTGTTCCAAACGGCGTCTGTTGTGGTGAACCCCATTCTGGACACAAATGGGAAGCCGCTAAATTGGTCCACTATACCTAAGAAATGTTTCCCTTTCAATTCAAACAAGCCATCAGACATGGCCTCCATTGGGTAAGAGGCCATATTGATGCCCAATAAGATGGGCTCGTTGGTTTGAGAGGGCAAGTTCTCGACACATTTTTTGCATCTCTTGATCCAAAGCTGGATCTCATTTCCCATTCCAGGCCAATAATAGAGCTGTTTAGCCACCTCGAGAGTTTTGGTGATGCCTGAATGTGGTACTTGAAGTAACTCCAGGGTTGCGTGCTGTGCTGGCCGTGAGACAACAACACGGTCGCCAACTAGGATAAGGCCCTCTTGGTTTTTTTGCCGATCCTGGCCTCTTGTATGATCCCTCCATATGTTGACAGCGATTTTGGGAATGGTTGGTCCAGTGAAATACAATCACGTAAATGGGTATACTTGTCGTCAATGTTTGAAAGGGTGGTCTGGAATGCGGGTGGCGCAGAGGGTCAGGTCGAGCGAGGGATCAGCCACAAACACGGGGAAGCGGCTTAGGGCATCAGCGATCTGGTGATTCTTCCCTGCCGACCACACTACTGAGAATGCGTAATGATCAAGATTTTCCCGCAGCCTTTGTAATCGTGCATGATTTAAGGCTGCAAGCGGCTTTTCGAATATGCCGAGTAAAGGTCAATGATCGGTTATGTCCTCAAGCTTTGGCATTGCTCAGAGGTAAAAGTTGCATTATTGCACAGCAAACCATATAGCGCTCATCTCCAGTTTGATTGTTGAGTATTATTTCTGCGCCGGTGACAGTGCACAAGATCCACATTGGACCAACCGAATTTTTCCATTGCCATCAATTGCCGGCTCCTGTTGGATGAGGGCAAATCCAAGGCTGTGGAGTTTGGACGCATTGTTAAGAAGTTGGGTCGGTAAATCAGGATTAAAAGGTTTGAGGACCGCTGGTTGTTTGTTTGTTTGTTTGTTTGTTTTGACAGTCTGGGTGAGTGGATATTGAGGATCCGGCCACCCAAAGGCTAACCGCTAATGCGATTTTTGCTTTGGACTATTATAAACTCACTCTTTAAAAGTTTTGAAATGAGTCAGACACATGGTCTGTTTGCTCTACCCCTTCGGAATTGAAGAGTCTACCAATGGTTGGTTCCCGAAGAAACCTTAGTAGACTCGGTAGGTCCATGGGGATGTCAAAACCTGTTGTGTGGAGTGCCCTTTGCCTTTGCGAAGAGAGCGCTGGACACACCGCGACAATATGATGAGATTCTTCATTTGCCGCTTTGCAAAACCTACAGAGTTCGGTTGATGTACTACCTATCTTATACTGATGATAATTCAGGTAGCTGTGGCCGCTAATGGCTTGAATTAATTTACTTAGAAATAGATCGATCGAGTTTTAAGAAATCTTTCGAATATTTGTTATCTACGTTTTCAAACAAAACCTAGTTTGGCGGAAAGGCAGTTTGTTAAATGTTTTGTCTGGTTTCATCCAGAGTTCTTGCCACTTGTCCATGAGAATGTCCCGGAAGGCAATGGCATGAACAGTAGTGGGGCGTGGTAGTTGTTTGTAAGGTCCTTCTGTAGAGCCCAGCTTAGCTAGAGCATCTACTTTTTCATTCAAGTCATGTCCCACGTGGGCCTTAATCCAGTGGAGCATGACCATATTGTTGACACCCAATGAGTTCAGAGTGTTGATGCACTCCTCAACTACTTTGGATATTGAGCTAATTTTACCGATGGCCTTGATTGCAGCCTGACTGTCAATGTAGAAATCGATAATTTTGTGTGCTTCTGTTGACGATGCTAGGAGGGATCTCGCAGCATTCGTGATGGCAAACACCTCGGCTTGGAATACCGAGTTGTCGTCACCTAGTTTACCATGTCCTTGAAGAGGGTCACTATCATTCTCACAGACATGTGGTAACCCCATCCTACTCCATTGTTGGTTTTGCTTCCATCAGTAAAACAGAGAATCCCTCTATTTTTACCCGGAGCACCTTTGTCGAAACTGGCTGAGTTGATAAAGAAATTATTACCCCAGTGTTTTGTCTCACTTTTACGATCGTATTCCATCGTAGAGTATTCATCGGATTGGTCTAGGTAGCTCGTCCATAGTAAGAGGTGACCTCATTTTGGCCGTTACCCACCCATCCCAGATTTGTTTGTTTCTGCCCAAAATCCTTTGAGCAGCTTTGGCTCCCATGTTCTCGATGAATAAATCAAGAGGAGGAAGTCCCATGATGATCTCAAGACCCCGGTTGGGTGCTCTTGATAAATTGGGTTGTTAGTAACATGGCCAGCCTTTGGATTGTATCATCCTCAGTTGCATTCTCTTGAATTTAGCCCTCTTCCCCACATACGATGGAACCGTATGAGATCATGGGCCTAATTGTAGCAGTGTACAACCAACTCATATTGGCCGGGTAGGGCCCAGAGCTGACCTATACCTTGCTTTAGTTTCATAAGAAGTCGCTTGGCTTTCTTGCATTTGTTGGTAATATGTGCAGAAAAGCTCAGCTTTTTGTCGAGCTCAACCCCTAGGTAAGTGGCAGAGTCTGAGAACGGGATCTCAGACCCGTCAATGATTAGTCGTTCGGGAGACTCATCCTTGTAACGGGTGTTGAAAAGTACCACACAGTTTTGGCAGCACCAAATGTGAGTCCATTTTTTTGCACCCCATTGTGCCACTTGATCCACTGCCTTTGGGCAATAGTCATGATTGTCTTTTTTGTCAAATACCTTGATGAGTAGACACGCATCATCGGCAAAGCCTCTTATTCTTACAGGACCCTGTTAAAAACAGATTTAAGAGTTCGTCAAAAGCCAGATTCCACACGAGAGGGCTCAGAAACCCGCCTTGAGTGTGCCCTTTGTGAGGTGCCTGGACCTAGTGATTCCTTTTATAGTGGTTGTGATTGACCTATTGTTTAAAATAGTATTCATACCAATTAACAATAGAGTCAGATATGTTCTTAAGCCTTCATTCCATGTATGGCGGAGGACGGGCTAAGATTGTCGAATGCCCCAGAAATATCCAAAAATATCCCAGAGCATATTGTCCGCGCAGGATTGTGCTCTCAATATCATCAACCATGTCCGATAAAGCGGAGTCGCAGCTGGCCTTACGAAAGGCATGCTGATTTCGGTTTATAGGAACTTGGGTCAGGTAATTTTCTTCAATCTCAGTTAGAACCACCCTTTGAGAGGGTTTTAAAGATGATTGAGGTGAGTGAAATAGGTCTAAAAGACTTTACTTGATCGTATGAGAGTTTACCTGGCTTAGGGATAAACACGACCTTTGACTCCCTCCAAACCTTGGGTTTACCTAGGTTTAATCTAGGTATTAGTTACCTATTAAACCCTAGTTTAAAAGAGGATTTGTAGAGAAACACAAGTCTGTCGATTCCAATAGTCTTCATGTGTTGAATTACTCTTGGTTTAATGTCGTCAGGTCCAGCAGCCTTGTCAGGGCTGAAAGACTTGATTGACCATTTTACTTTTTCAACATTAATGAAATCTATATCCGTGCTGGACATGTCATCAATGCTGGTGAAAGTGTTTACAGGTGTTGGTTCCTTTAGTTCCACACTTCCTGGGAAATGTGTATCTAAGAATTGATTGATGCTATCCTCCGGTGATTCTGTGGAGCCATAGGCCCCAGCAAGGAGACCCACTGTTTGGTTCTCCCTGCCCTGGATCACCTTGTAGAGTTTTGCAACGTCCTTAATGTCTTTGTCTTCGGATAAAAAGTCTCGCCAGGAGTTTCTTTTTGCCTTTCGTACCTCTCTTCTGAACTCCCGCTTGGAGTCCAAATACTCTTTCCAGGTCTCCTCGCAGTCATTCTTCTTGAATTTCCTGTGTAATGATCTCATTTGCTTTCGAGTCGAAACTATTTTTTCTCTCCAGTAATGGGCCTTTTCACTTTGTTGCATATGACTATATCCTTGGTAGCTTTACGAAGCGCCTGGTTGATACTGTCCGTGAAGTTCTCGGCTAGCACATCAAGTATCCCTGGATCTACGAAAATTGGGATTGGTCTTAGGGTTTCATTTAACGATTGGTTAAAAAGTTCCCAGTTAGCATTTTTCAGATCTCTCACTGTCTTCTTCTGTAATTTAATATTTAGCTCTAACTTAAATTTGATAAGTCGATGATCTGATGCTGTCATGGCATCGGACAACTCCCAGCCAGAGACCAGATCAATGTTCTTAGTGAGAGTGACATCGATTCGGGTCTGGTTGTTCCGGGTAACTGTACCAAAAGTAGGTTTTGTGCCAATGTTTTCGACATTCAAATTATGCCCGAAGATAAATTCCTCCATTTTCACCCGCGGGGGTCAGTTTCAAGTCCCCATATCTGGCTATGCGAGTTAGTGCCGCACAACAAATAAGTGGAATATTATTAACGTTAACAATACTCTACCGCTTTAAAAATTCGTGCGGGACTATGTTTGTCCAGGGGAGCAGTGCCATCGAGGTAGAGACTGACGATAGAATCCTGGGACACTGTAGTGTGGGTGTCCCATAGGCATGAAGTTACATCTCTTGACGAGAGTTGTTAACGTACCAAACATCAAGCCCGGCTTGTAATGATGCACGTTTGTGGTTTGTTGACATGGTAGAAGAGTCCCATATTATGAGGAAAACCTGATATTTTACCTTTATAATTATAGGGTTCTTGCATACAGTATATGAATTTCTTTTGCCCACAACTTTATCCCGAACGAGGGTCATAGCTGCAGTGCTGTGTGTGTGTTTAGTTGGAATATATCAATGAAGAACGACATATTGCTAGAAGAAAGAGGAAAAGGTTCGATATTTCGTAAAATAGGTCCCCAGTAAAAACCTCTTTTGTATTTATTTAAGTCCTCAAGTTATAACCGGAGTTATTTCCTTGAGAAATTCCTTAATAGTGGACTGCCCGTGGGCGGCTTCAGGTTCCGAGGATCCTTGGGGAGCAGCAGAAGAGCCCAATGGGAGCCTTGATGGAGCAATTGGGGGGTTAATTGACGGGAGGTCTTGATTTGGCTTCATAAGGCTTTAGCCCCTGGGCCTCCATTGCTTGTGCGGTACTTCTGTCTA
>NC_081451.1:2535233-2544185 GCF_007210705.1 Tigriopus californicus
TAGATAGATTTATTTCAGGAACACTTTGATCATGATTAAATAATGTCGGAATTTTATCATTGCGTTAGCATCTTGATACATCAAAAATTTCATGAGCATGTAATTCCTCAGGTTCTGGTAAGCAAAAGCTTGTTTTCACCAGGACCTAGGCAAATTAACGAAGACATGACATAGATAGTCAATAATGTTACAGAGGCCAAGCTGCACACGATAACGTGAGTTGGAAGAATTACAAAATCAAATTGAAAGGCTTGTAGGAAATCATATCGGTTTGAAGTTATAAGAAAAGAAGGGACTAAGAAAAAGATACAGAAAGAAGAACATGAAAAACAGAGCAAAGCAAATAATTTCAGAGTTAATTTTGTTATGTTTACTAGAAAATGTGAGACGACTTCAGGAATGGAAGGAAAATTAATAGGTTTAGAATTGTATTTGGTGCATGGAGTGTTTTGATGAGATTGAGCGGCTGATAATCGTAATAAAAAATAAAAATCATTTCTTAGGATTTTTGTTGGCATACATAGCAATTTTTTGAGTTTGCACGGAGCAATAGAGTACTTCTGTAAGAGATAATCTCTGGTTGTTTGGGTGAATTTTAGTCTGGTTAGATCAATGCCTGGAGGGTTGAAATTATTCCACTCGTTGGGAAAAGCAAAATTCGGTAGTCTTTGTAAAAGTCCCGACTTGGCAACTGGAGTAATTGCTCTCCAACCGCCAAGCCGAGGATTATTTTTCCATTTGAAAATATTAATGCATGGTGGAAGTTCTTGCAAGCACGACTGCCTCATCACTTGAACGATTTTAAGCGTGCGCAAAATCTTGCAATTTTAAGAGCTTGGACTCATGAAACAAAGATTCAGTGTGAGAAAACCACCTCGCATTATTTATCCAACGTATAGCTCTTTTCTGGAGTATGGACAAGATCTTCAGTTTCGTACGTTTGGCCATAAAATTCAATACCGTATTCCAAAACACTTCGGAATAGTCCATTATAAAGTTGTTTCTTTACAGTTTTGGGCACTGACTTGCGAATTCTGTTCAGACTGAAAAGAATTTTACGAATTTTGTTTGCTACACTATCAATGTGACAGTGCCAGTTGAGTTTGCTATCGAGTTGCATTCCCAGAAATCGTATGGATTTTTCATTGGAAGTGGTGGAACCCACCTCCTCTAACCTACATCCATTTATATTAATTTTGAAGTTAAAATTACAATTTTTGTGCCTGATAATCATGAATTTAGATTTATCTATGTTTAAAGTTAATTTATTTATTTCTAACCATTTGAAAATACGTTCCAGTTGAACATTTGTTTTCTCCTCTAGTTTATCAGGTTGGCTTTCAAAACATTGAAACGTCGTATCATCAGCAAACATAATGCATTTCAAAAATATTATCAATATCAATAAATATCCACTTATTTGTTGTGCGGACACTAACTCGCATAGCCAGATATGGGGACTTGAAACTGACCCCCGCGGGGTGAAAATGGAGGAATTTATCTTCGGGCATAATTTGAATGTCGAAAACATTGGCACGAAACCTACTTTTGGTACAGTTACCCGGAACAACCAGACCCGAATCGATGTCACTCTCACTAAGAACATTGATCTGGTCTCTGGCTGGGAGTTGTCCGATGCCATGACAGCATCAGATCATCGACTTATCAAATTTAAGTTAGAGCTAAATATTAAATTACAGAAGAAGACAGTGAGAGATCTGAAAAATGCTAACTGGGAACTTTTTAACCAATCGTTAAATGAAACCCTAAGACCAATCCCAATTTTCGTAGATCCAGGGATACTTGATGTGCTAGCCGAGAACTTCACGGACAGTATCAACCAGGCGCTTCGTAAAGCTACCAAGGATATAGTCATATGCAACAAAGTGAAAAGCCCCATTACTGGAGAGAAAAAATAGTTTCGACTCGAAAGCAAATGAGATCATTACACAGGAAATTCAAGAAGAATGACTGCGAGGAGACCTGGAAAGAGTATTGATTTGACTCCAAGCGGGAGTTCAGAAGAGAGGTACGAAAGGCAAAAAGAAACTCCTGGCGAGACTTTTTATCCGAAGACAAAGACATTAAGGACGTTGCAAAACTCTACAAGGTGATCCAGGGCAGGGAGAACCAAACAGTGGGTCTCCTTGCTGGGGCCTATGGCTCCACAGAATCACCGGAGGATAGCATCAATCAATTCTTAGATACACATTTCCCAGGAAGTGTGGAACTAAAGGAACCAACACCTGTAAACACTTTCACCAGCATTGATGACATGTCCAGCACGGATATAGATTTCATTAATGTTGAAAAAGTAAAATGGTCAATCAAGTCTTTCAGCCCTGACAAGGCTGCTGGACCTGACGACATTAAACCAAGAGTAATTCAACACATGAAGACTATTGGAATCGACAGACTTGTTGTTCTCTACAAATCCTCTTTTAAACTAGGGTTTAATAGGTAACTAATACCTAGATTAAACCTAGGTAACCCAAGGTTTGGAGGGAGTCAAAGGTCGTGTTTATCCCTAAGCCAGGTAAACTCTCATACGATCAAGTAAAGTCTTTTAGACCTATTTCACTCACCTCAATCATCTTTAAAACCCTCGAAAGGGTGGTTCTAACTGAGATTTGAAGAAAATTACCTGACCCAAGTCCCTATAAACCGAAATCAGCATGCCTTTCGTAAAGGCAGCAGCTATTAGCCAAATTGCAAAGACTGTCATTCCTGTGACACTTTCAGTACTAAATTATCTTCAAAGAGTAAGAAAAGGAACATTGATCAGAAAATGAAAGGTGCATGCGCATTGTTCTTGTATTTCAATAGTAGAAGACGTTTAGATTTTGCTTGCCAAATTAGTTACCACATGGCTGAGCTACCTGATTTGATAAAAAGGTCGAAAAATTAGAGCAAAAGCGAATTCGCAGTAACGGCACGGGAAATTATCAAGATATATTCTGAGAAGTTAAATGAGATGCAATTGAGTATAATTCATAGATATATTTTCAAAAGTAACATTATTTGCAATGGCTACAGACGGGGAAAATTGCAGTCGCATATTTTGCTTATTTAAGGCCTCAGTCTTGACAAACACATGCTCCCTGGGCGCCTCTGTTCCTGACCATATATTGATAGCAACACAATTTTCATCCTCGGTCAATTTCGTCCATCCATTGGCCATATCCAATCATCTTCCGATTGCAGTCACTTTCAAGATGCCGAGAAATTTCCGTCGTTTTCAAAACGGGAGCTGCATGGTCAGTATGTACAAGTATGCAGCTCAACTTAAGACCGTGCAACCATCAACCAACACCGGGAATGCTACCAACGCAACTTTAATGACCAAAGGCATTTTTGCAATCATTTCAAGAGTCCTCTTTAGTGCAAAGGAGGAAAGAAGGACTCAAGGCCCCTTATCAGTCCCTACCATCAAGAGCTGAGGGGTCAAGTGCTCCAAAAAAAAGAAAGTGCCAACACAAGTCAAACTCCAGAAATTTGGAAGCAATGAGAGATTTCAAGAATTCTATATCACAAGTCTCTGAGGAGCGCTAAGACAACCAACCAAAAGTTAGAAGTAAAGAACTCATCATCAGCTTCACCTTGGAAGGCGGGCTTGTACAAACGTCCCCAAAAGCCCCCACCAACTCGAAGATTCCCGTGAAAAAGTTTCTCTTACGCTGTCAAGAGCTGATTTCATCAACATCAGAAACAAGAGAGGAGGAGATATAGGGCTGTCCAGAAGAACATCATGCCTTTTTACAGCCCTTCACGGAACCCGAGATGGACGTGGCCTTCACGAAGATGAAGGTCTCTCCTTTCTAACTTTCTCTTCTCCGGACCCAAGCCCAGCACTCCTCCAAGATCTTTTCAATCTTGCCCTCCATACTTCTTTCTTCCCACCATCGTGGATGGAGTAAGCCATCGTCTTCATCCTTAGGAAGAGGCCCATGGACATTCCAAACAACCATCGAACCATCGCCCTGGAGAACCCCTTCTTGAAGATGGTGTCCAACCCTGCTAGCTGCCCGCCTCTCAGGATTGGCCAAGGATAGGGGTCTCCTCACAGAGCTCCAATTAGGGTTTCCGGAGAAGCCGCTCAACCACCACAGCAGCTCCTCTGTGACATTGTGCATTGCCACATCAGCAATAAGAGGAGAGTGCATGGATGCTTTGTGGATTTCTCCAAAGCATTTGATAGGGTCGACTGAACGTCGTTATTCCTCAAACTCCAATGTGGGGAGTTCTGCGTTCAAACATCTATGCGGGACTCAGATGCTCCATTCGTTCTGGTGAGGACCTATACCCCTGCTACTTCAGAAACTAGAGTGGAGGAGGTTCAGGGCTGTCCAGAAGAACACCATCCCTTTTTGCAGCCCTTCACGGAACCCAAGATGGACGTGGCCTTCAAGAAGATAAAGAGTAAAGCCCCCTCAATATCTGGAGTCTCTCCTTTCCAACTTTCACTGCCCCGGACCCAAGACCAGCCACTCCGCCAAGATATACTCAGCCTTGCCCTCCATTTCTTCCTTCCCATCACAGAGGATTGAGTCAGCTATCATCTCCAGCCATAAGAAGGGACCCAGAGACATTCCAGACACCCATTACACCATCACCGTGGAGAACCCCTTCTTGAAGATAATGTCCACCCTTCAGACTGCCCAGTTCTCTGACTTGGCCGAGGATAGGAATCTATTTCCTGAGTTTCAATTCATTTTCCTGAGAAGCCGCTGTACCAGCACGGCAGCTACTCTCCTTTATGAAGTTCTAGAATCTAACACCAAAAAGTGTTTTTAACGCACCAAAAGTATAAATTGCCACACAGAATTGAGAGATAGGCATTCAAGGTGAAAAAAGGCACACCAAATGCACAAATCTTAAAACACTGCAATGAAGCACACGGAAAAGGGTTTGAAGCACATCAAACATAAAAGTGGCACACCAAACAGTAAAAAGGCACAACAAGCAATAAAAAGGAGAAGTAAAAGGACACAATGAAAAATAAAGCTTAAAATGAATAGTAAATCGCCAAATGCAAATATAGGCACCCAAGGGAGCTTGATATGGATTCAACTAATACTAAGAAAGAAGCGGACCAGAATGAAAATGTTGATATTATTGACGTGTGGCTTTGGGTACAGAGTATTTGCGACTGAGTTTCTATCTCCCTGCCTGAGAATCTGTGTAAAAGAAAAATGTCAATCACTGATTTCCTTGAAAGTTTCCTGTATAAGGGAGCTCAGGACTTGACAAAAAAGTTTGTTCATTGTCAGATCTCTTACCGTGATAAACCATTTTAATGACCATTACGCCCCCAATTGTCATCCTCTTTATTGACTCCTGGAGAGAGCATTAAAGGTTGACGAATGATGTAAGACGCCACCTTGAAATTTCATTTCGATCCCCAACCAGGCAGTAACAACCATCTGTGTCTAGCCCTGAGGCTCCATTTTGTGAACCCATAAGCAATACTTAAGGAGTGGGCTTCTGACTATCTAACAATTGAAGTGAAGCATTTGTGGTTGCAATTAGGCCTTGACACACCACTCCATATTTTTGATCTTAGCCTGCAAAGCTGTTGGCTTACATGTGACTTGTTTCTTTGTTTGGAATCTGGCGGCAGATTGATCACTGCTTTCCGATAAAGGGTGTCCCAACTAAGAGAACTTCCGCTCATTGTCATTTTTTACATTTGCCCCTATACCGTAGATCCAGTAACTGCCATATGATAGATTCCATGAGGAATCCGAGGAGCTGCAACGGTGACCATATGGGCATTTATGGCAAAGTTAGATGATGAAGTTGTAGCCCAAGGCTCCCTTGCCCGGGCGTATGAGGAGAAAATCAGCTGAAAATCAGCATTATCATTTCCTATTGAAAGCAATCAAGAACCTTATTTCTCTCTCCGCTACACTGGTAACCCCAACCTTGTCGCTCAGCCTTCTACCATCATGTCATTGCCCACCAGCTTCGCCCAGGACATGTCCGCAGCCGTGGCCACCGCTGTTGCCACCGCCGTGGCCGACCTGCCGGCTGTGACCGCGCCCGCGGCGGTCCCTGTCTCGGCAGTCACTGTCAGGATGCCAAGTTCTCCAGGGACCAAACCCCGGCCTGGGTCACGACCGCTGAGGTGCAGTTTGCCTTCACAGGCATCAAGTTGGAATCAACCAAGCTGCCGCACATGATGACCATCCTTGACCCCGTCGACCTAACTCAGAACAATAAACTCATCAGCAATTTCCTGGCCATATAGACCGACCCCACAGCCACACTAAACCACATTCAAGACCAAACTATTCAAAGTCTCTTCAAAGGGATGCTTCACGTTGTCCAGAGAGCTCCTTGACTATGTCATGGGCAACTGTCGCCCCCATGCTATGCTGGAGGACCTCCTCCTGCTCTAGCAGGACGGTACCTCCCACGCCGCCAAGTCCACCATGTTCAAGGCCGTCTATGTCTCCAAGCACCTCTCTTGCGTCAGGGATAACGTGTTGGCCCATTTCCTCTTTCTTTTCTTTCTTAGAGAGCACCCATGATCAAACAAAGGTTTATGTTGATCATCTTGATCTCGTGGTAGCTGATGCCGACCGCGACCGGGCCAAGGGTCCAAAGGGGGCTTCAGGCGCTCCACGGAGATGACAAAGAACTTATCAGTCTGGCTCACCACGCGGTAGAGGCCCTTGTAAGGCGCTCAAGGGGCCGACGGACTGAGTCGACCTGCTGCCAGACTTGAGTAGCCAAATGCGGGAAAGGCTTCCATGAGAGGCAGGTTGTGTTGAGTTGTTGTTTAAGGCAAGTTCTTAACTACACTTTGCAAACAAGTTTTGATCTGATAACCGGTTATGGAGATGAAGGTCCCAATGGAATCAAGAGAACGTCCAGACGGATTCTTAGGCGGAGAAAGAATGCCTTTATTGATGCACAGTGATGAGTGCGGTAAATAGTTAAAAAAATTGCATATCACGTACATGTAAAAAGTTGCGTTTATGGAGCTTGGCGGCCATGCCACGACATTGGAGGCGAAACTGGGCCAGCTGAAACAATCGGATTGCAGGGAATTGGTGTCTGCAACGCTGGCATTGGCCAGGTTGTGAAATGAATCAAAGCCGCTTTTTGGACGGTGGCGGGGACAAGAGGGCATCGCCGGCCGAAATGGGTGTCCACAAGGATCTTGCTGCTGTCGTCCATGGCAGCACGCTGAACGTAGGGCGGCCAGCTGGCGCTGTCGGTAAGCTCTGGGTCAGCGGCCTGTGCCGCACGGATGTCCACCGCAATGGACGAGACCAAAATGACGTTGATGGGGTTGCAGGCAACCTTGTCAGACTTGCGATTGGCTGGGGACTTGCTGAAGGCGTGGACAAGGGCCTTTTGCCCGCCAGGACATGCAAGTGGGCAAGGAAAACACCATTGAGGATTTGTCAGAACTTGGTCACTGCCAACTCAAACAGCTCCCTGTCAAATGCAATATAGCGTCGCTAGGTTTGGGACATGGTCTTGCTGAAGCACAAGACTGGGCGGAAGCCAGGAGCAGGCGGTGGTCCTGCTCAAGGACGGTGCCCACAGCAATCTTGGAGTAGTCCGTGATGAGGCGGATGGGGTGCATGGGGTCTGGGAAGGCAAGTCAAGTGGCGGCCTTATTTCCGGCATTGAAGGCCATGAAAGCCGCGTTTTCGTCAAAGCCCCATTGCTAGAGTCTGGCCGCAGAGCCCTTGGAATACTCCTTGACGTCATCCTTGGTAAGCAGCTTCTAGAGGGGCACGGATATGTTGGCAAAAGCAGGGACAAAGCACTGGTCAAAGTTTGCCAGGCTCATGAACTCTTGGAGCTGACCAACGATGGTGGGGGCTGGGAACGCTTAGGCGGCGGCCATGGTGCAAGGGTTAGGCGAGATGCCACCGGCAGAGAAGATATGGCCAAGGCATGCAATTTGGGGTAAGCCATAGGAGCAATTAGCGGCATTGAGTTGGAGGCCTGCGGCGCGCAGGCACTCCAAAACCAATGTGAAGGCGCAGATGTGAGAGACCTCATTTGCAGTGTAGATAACGATGTCGTCGACTCCAGCCATTCAAAATTCTGTGCCGCATTGCATAAACCAAAAGGCATGACCACAAACTGGAAGAGGCCCCACTCGATTGTGATAGGTGTCAGAGGGATGGGAGTAAGGTAGATGGGGACCTGGTTAAAGGTCTCAAAGTCTGTCATGCCGGCAATCATGTCCTCCATGCAAGGCAGGGGGCATGCGTCCTTCATTGTGTGGAAGTTGAGCTGGCAGTAATCCCCACATGGGTGATAAGAACCATCAGGCTGGACGACAATGTGACGGGTCGACGCGACCGGAGAGGACAATGGCTGGATGCCCCCCGCGGCCAATAGCTCGTCCAGGGAGGGCTTGGCGCCATCGCGTTTTTGACCAAACAGACGCTGGGGCCGGGCCTTGATCTGGTCATGAGAAGTGTCTGGCTTGATCTTGATAGAGCAGATGATATTGTGCTTGTGCTTGCATATCTCTTTGGCCTTGGGCCCATCCACGGCAGCAACAATGTGAAGGCAGTGACGACAGCCACATAAGGGGCCGGACGCCCGCTGTAGGGAAGCGCGGGGCGACGGGTCGAAGATGCACTCTAACACATCCGCCATTGACAGACAGAAGAGCTTGAGCAGCGGTACTACTCTTTGCTGTTCTTGGCATGGTACTGTTGTAAACCTATTTCAATGAACTGTGTCGTTGTTGCTCTTGGTTTGAACTCATCCAATTCCCATGAGTAAGGTCCGAGTCTACAATTAGACCATTCATTTCCTTCAATCAATTGTACATTGTCCATGAGCAATGCCTGTTTGGGGTACAGACGGCGGCAACAGAGGCCCCAAAGCGGCGTCAAGGCCGGAGGGGGCCTCCCTCCTGATTTTTCCGGGTATGCCAGCCTCTTCGGTGAGCTCAGAGTGGAGGGTGACCTC
>NC_081451.1:2544212-2564239 GCF_007210705.1 Tigriopus californicus
CAATCAATTGTACATTGTCCATGAGCAATGCCTGTTTGGGGTACAGACGGCGGCAACAGAGGCCCCAAACCGGCGTCAAGGCCGGAGGGGGCCTCCCTCCTGATTTTTCCGGGTATGCCAGCCTCTTCGGTGAGCTCAGAGTGGAGGGTGACCTCATCCTTATAGGTGAACGTCTCTTTATGCTGCGTCCAGCACGCCCTACCATCATTGAGCTCCTCCATACATCCCACTCTGGGATCAATAAGACCTTCAAGCTGGTGTCCCAGCTTTACATGTGGCCAACCCTTCAGAACGATGTCCCAAACAGCTTCTTGCCCACAGTGCGTGGCAGCACTACCGCTTGCAGGAAGCAGAACCAGTGGTCCTGGTAGTGGTCTGGGGATCAAGCACGTCACATCCTCCCCTACCACCCTGCCTCCAATGGACTGGCCAAATCTGTATTGAAGGCCGTCAAGACTCTACTCAAGAAGGTGGACGGGACCGACAATGGCAAGTTTTGGGATGCCCTTCTTGAGTGGCATTGCACAGCCAGGGTGGATGATTTCTCGCCAGCGGACGCCTTTCACGCCCGCAGAGTTCGCTCAAGGCTACCCTCCGCCCGCCAGGACGGCGTGTTTGACCACCAACCCTTTGCTGATGCACAATCATCATATTGTGACCGGATGGTGAAGAGCGCTCGTGGCCGTCCTCTGAAGCCTCTAGTGATTGGCCAACACGTTCACATACAGGATGCCTCAGAGAAATCGTGGAGCATTAGCACGGGAATGATCATTGTGCCCATCCCATATGGCTGCTCCTACCGGGTACACACGGATGGACTGGCGTGTTTCGCCGAAATCGGCGGCATTTGCTGCCCGCGTCGACTCCCACACACGCAAAAATCCCGCGCCTGGCCGCTCTCTTCGAATCTCCGTCAGCGACTTGTTAGATGACTAATTAGATGTGTTCACTCCGGTACACATGTACTGCCACTAGGTCAATGAGTCCGATGGAAGGTTCTCTCTTCTTTGTTGGAGAACCGGTTATGAGGAGAGGCCAGGGGCTGATGTTATTAAACATCAGGAGAAAACGTCCTATGTGCGACTAGACTGTCTGGCTGGACGACGGACATGCGATAGTGGATGTTATAAAGATTTTGCATGTAGGGTTTTGAACTAGACATCGCCGAATGTGACCAGGTGCAGTTTTGATGAGTGACCTGCCAACAGATTGGAGCAGGGCCCCCAATCAGTGAAATACAGGCTATTTCCTGCTTTATTCCTATTCTTCCTCTTCTATCCGAGCTTGCGGCCGGCGCCCCTGTCGAATTCGTTGCTCCGCAAACTGTGACGAGAATCCCTTGCCAGCGCCAAGAATTGCAGGCCAGCCCAGCGCTTTGAACGAGCCATGAGAACTTGCTCGAGAAGCATGACCGACCACCATTGCTTTCTTCATCATGCCAAGATTTGGTTTATTTCTTGGTAGTCTATTTAATTTGACCTTCAAAATGTGGCTTATACTTTGAATTTACTAAACAATAGTTTTTGAGGCTTGCACGGCCCCCACATGTGTGATTTTTCACTAAATATAAAGCACTTGTGCGCAATGTAGTTCAGGGGTTTGACACTTTGAACGGCTACCCTGCTGTATCCCGCTTATGCATCTCCTCGTCCCTCCATGGCCAAGCCCAGTTTAACAGATGCCCTGGCGTTCAGCCATCTTCTTAATGAACGTAAAAGCATGCCACAACGTAATGAACGTACTATCAACTAGTGGTGGGATAAAACAAATTTTCAAAATCAGGATCGCCAGAAAGCTAGGAAAGTCAAAGCACGGGCCGTTTCTAACGTATCACAGAATATTAGTTTTGACCGAAAAGATGACCCTGGTTTGATCGGAGAAACATCAGGGTTACTTTTTGTGATTAACTAACGGGTGTTCGATTTTCCGCTAATAATGCCGCATGCCATTGAAAATGTAAATTGGTAGCCCTACTTGCAACCTCCGGTGATATTTTGTTTGATCCCCATCAGTACTATCAACCCATTTAGTTCAGCTCAGTTTGCGCTTGCCGCTTGCTTGTTTGTCAGATAGACGTCAAATTTCCGTATCAACTTGACTCGTAAGTTTTGTGCCGGACTTGGCCGAGTCAGACACTTGACAAATTCTTTACAACATCACAATCTTAACGGACCTTCACATTTCGTGCGCGGGTCACTCGAAGTACGTACTGGACGTCGGACAAATCGTTTTATAACATCAGCCCCAGGATTAATGATAGAGAGCTTTTACCTCTGATCCCGAAACATTGTCCCATCTGCGTTGGTAGTTTAATAAAGCCATATAAACCTACCCTGGCGCAGTTGGTAGGATGATGCGGACAATGGGGATGCTGATAACGTTGCGGATGATCATGAGACTGAATTCATAACATTCAAGACCCACATCATCAGTTTGAGAAGAGAATTCTACAATTCGACCACAAATCCCCAGATATCTCCAATATCACTCAATTCTCCGTCTTTCCCCAATCAGGAATTGCCTCGTTTTCCTGCTAAACGTCCGCCATC
The DNA here is from genome assembly GCF_007210705.1 of Tigriopus californicus. NCBI lineage: Eukaryota > Metazoa > Arthropoda > Copepoda > Harpacticoida > Harpacticidae > Tigriopus > Tigriopus californicus. The sequence continues at coordinate 2,546,762 of NC_081451.1, forward strand.
CTTAGAAATAGACACGGATCATCGAAAATTCGTGCTGTGGCGTCCTTTATGGGAGAACTATTCTACCCTGATGCAATTGTCTCGTCATGAACGGAGCACCCAAGTTTCTGCGTTCTGGGAATGTTGCTCCCCCGGCTTTTTCCGTATGGTCCAACATACTCTTGAGATTTGCTTGGATACTGGTCTCCAAGTGAAGGAAATCATGGATGCAATTGAATCCCACCTTTGTAGCTTGAGGAATAAAACATTTGGTCATGCGTGAGTTATTATCCGTGTTACAAAAGGATGGTCAAAGTTATACCTCCCTGTCTAACGAAATCGTGGTCGTGGAGAATATGCTGATGTTGCGCACATCACACAGGATTGCTTGCTCATTGGGATTCTTCTACAAGCGATGAGAAGTGAACCGGATAAAGCCGAAGTTACGGTAAAAAATCCTTCAACTTTTACTGAAGCCCAAAATTATATATTGGAGCTCAAGACAGCAAAATGTGGAGCTAAACAGATCAGTAAACCTACCTTTTCTTCAGGGGGAAAAGAGATAAATGTCGTTCACTCTTTACCATACAAGAAAAATAAACATGGAGGCAAGGATTCACACCGTTCACAAAAGTGTCCTAATTGTGGGAACGCAAGTCATCCATGAGATCAATGTCCGGCTTGTGGAACAACTTGCCTTCGGTGTTCAAAACTGGGACACTTCGCCAAACATTGCCATTTTGCTAGAAATCATTGTGCCGCGAAATCGAAGCCTGATGTCCCTCAACCTACTAAACAACTACAGTGGTCACCGCTTAATAAACCCACTGGTTAATAGGCCCAACTGCTTTATAAGCCCAAATTGGCCCGGTCCCGAATTTTTACTAAATAAATAACATCGTTTAATGAGCCCAAACCACCGCTTAATAAGCCCAATTTTTTGGAATATCGGAACTTTTTCGTGAATGATTTTGAGGTTTCAAGTCAAATTTTATCCGATTCCGAAAATTTTCCTCATGAGCAGACCAGTTGCAGACCAGTTGAGTACGTTACTGATGCACGATACATTACATTAAGAATCAAAACAAGAAATCATAGTGATGGCCACAACTCAAAAAGTTAGCAATTCATTTCATCGGTCATGCTTTATTTGTTTATTTCGGTTTGAAAAATTCAAAGTTAGTTTCAACATTGGATCACCTTTGAAAATGTCTGAGAAAAGAAAAAGAAACGATCTTGACTTCAGCGAAAAGCAAACTCTAGCCAAGAAACTGAAGGAGCTTGGCAAAGTGAGTTAACGTGAAGCTGCCACAGCACTTGGAGTATCCAGATCTTTAATCAGAAACATTCAAAAAGGAGAGATTGACGTAAATTCCAATCAAGACCCATTAGACAAGAAAAAGCGTAAACGACATGGAAAAGACAAGAAAGTTGAGGAGACTCTGTTCAAATGGTTTCAGTTTGTTCGATCCAGAAGTGCTCCCGTTAATGGACCCATTCTTTGTCAAAAAGCCACTGAAATTGCTCAAAAGTTGGGCCATGAAACCTTCAAACCAACTGAGGGTTGATTTAGTAGGTGGAAGAAGAGGTATTTGATCTCTTTCAAGAAATTGCAAGGCGAGGCAGCCTCGGCAGATGTCCAAGGAGCTAAGGACTGGATGAGCAAAAACTTGGATTCCATTCTGGACAAATATCATCCCAGTGAAATCTATAACTGTGACGAGACGGGAATTTACTTCCGGGCTCTTCCTGACAGCACATATGTCGAATCAAATCAAAAAGCTGATGGACGAGGTTTCAAGACTGCCAAAGATCGAATTACAGCACTAGTTTGTTGCAACTTAGCTGGGGAAAAGGAGAGACTCCTAGTCATTGGAAAGTCCAAAAACCCAAGAGCTTTCAAGAATATCAGAAGCTTTCCAGTCAGCTATGATTCTTCCAAAAATGCTTGGATGACAGGATCAATTTGGATGAATTGGCTCAAGGAATGGAATGGACATTTAAGGAAGAAAAAAAAGAAGATCCTTTTGCTCATGGATAATTGTTCAGCCCATGTGCTAGATGAACTGTCTCAAATCAAAGTCATGGCTCTCCCTGCAAACACAACATCCATCATGCAACCCTGTGATATGGGTATAATCAGAACACTCAAGGCTCATTTTAGGACCGAAATGAGACGCTCCATTCTCGATCTTTTGGGCGACGAAAATGACAATAATCTGACAAGTTTAAGGGCTAATGACGTCACGAAGAAAATGTCCATTCTTGATGCAATGCATATGCTGTCTGGAGCCTGGGCCAAAGTTTCTTCCCAGACAATCATCAACTGTTGGAAAAAAGCCGGATTTTACAGCGATATTGATGTCATCACTGCTCAACAAACCTCAACTGTCGATGGTAAGAAATTTTCCGTAAAATGTAACTCTTCTTTTCTATAGCTACTGATTATTTCAGAGTTTCAACCAAACAATCTTCAGATGACCCGAAAAGAGTTTGAGAATTGGGTGGACATTGACAACAACATTCAAGTTGCATTAGAGTTATCAGATGAACACATTTTGGACAGCATCATTGAAGGAGAGAAGCAGGACAATGAGGAGGAGGAGGAGGACGTGGATAAACCTCCAGAAGAGGAAGAGGAAGAAACGCCCATGAAGAACTCAGAAATCCGCCAATGTCTAAAAAAAATCCGAAGATCATTAGAAGTTAAGGGCTTTGAAGATATGGCTAGTGTCAGTCAGCTTGAATCCAAAATTTCGGATTTCATTTGGAATCAACCTAAAATTCAAAAAAAAAATCGAGGATTATGTATCGCCCAAAAATGCCGTCAAATACATATAGCTTCAAACAGTAAGTTTTGGACCTTGTCTTGCTTGATTTTCGGTTTTTTTCTCGTTTTTTGCGGGTTTTAGATATGATTTTTTGCGGCACCGCTTATTAGGCCCAACCGCTTAATAAGCCCAAAATGACCCGGTCCCGAAGTGGGTTTATTAAGCGGTGACCACTGTACTAATTGAACATAATCTCTATAGCTGGAACATTTCCTGCCTCAATGGTGTTGATTGACCTTCATTTCGAAAGTACTTCCAAACAAATATCTATTTTGGCTGTTCCAGATACAGGAGCTGGAATTTCGGTTATGGGACTTAAGGCGTTTCTTGTCAAAGGCTCAGAAAATCTCGTCAATCTTGAGTCTCAATTCTCTGAGAAACTTGTTTGTATTAGCGGCATGCCTCTGAAACAAATTGGATACTTTTGGAGTTTAATTTCAATCAATGGTTTCCGGACGTGCGAAAGCCAAGTGGTTGTCTGCAGTGACGTCCAAGGGTTTTACCTGAGCTTGGACGTTTGCAAAAAGTTGAACATCCTGTGTCCCAATCCTTGCCCGAAGTCCGAATTGGTCTTGTCTTGGTTGATCATGCTTTTTGTATGCAGAGACCTATGCCAAGTGTTGAATCGCGTCTGATGGCTAACAAGGTATGGCCTGACCGTCAAGATTGGCTACTTACTCTGCCTGAAACGCCTCTGGACGCTTCAACGTTTACCCAAGTGGAAAAAAAGTTGCAAATCATTTATTCCGCAATGTTTGGTGATTCCATGGAACTGCGTGGACCGATTGATGGCGATCCAATGACTATAACTTTGAAACCTGCTTTCAAACCCTTTGCTGTCCACGCAGCTAGGCCGGTGCCTTATGCTTTAAGGGATAAAGTTAAGTCAATTACAGACTATATGGAACAATGGCAAATTATTGAACCTCTTGGCGATGTTCCTAGTGTCTGGTGTCACCCTGTAGTGATAGTTTCGAAACCCAATGGTGACGTTAGATTCTGTGTGGATCTGACTAAGCTCAACTCGCAAGTTTTTACGAACCACACACCATACAAAGACCCCAGCCAAAGCTATTGGTGGTTTCCATCCCATTGACAAAGTCTATGCCAAACTTGATTTTGTAAAGGGGTATTGGCAAATGCCCCTACATCCAGACTCACAACCTCTTACAACCTTCATTACTGTGTTTGGACGTTACAGATTCCTTAGAAGTCCCATGGGATTTGTTTCCGCTGGTGACAGCTTTAGCTACCGTGGAGATGTAGTAATGGATGGTCTCAACCTTCACAAAGTCGTTGATGATATTGGCCTCGGTCATTCGTCATTCAGAGGCATGGTCAAGTCGTTGTGTGATGTCCTGGAACGGTGTGCCCGTCACGGTCTCACAGTCAGGAAAGAGAAGTTGGTTCTTGCTGCTACGACGATTAGATTCGTTGGGTACCGAATTTCGCACGGTTCCATTGAGGCTGACCCGTCGAAATTGCACGCAATTTCGGAATTTCCTGTGCCTACCACCAAGACTGAGATCCGCTTGAAAGTGAAATGGAGGAAGGAAAAGGAGCAACAAATTCCCGATGCCTTGTCTCGCACACCAGCGACAGACCCTGATGAACAACAAGACCCCAAAGAGGATAAGGATGGTTTACAAATTAATACTATCCTTGAAATATCTAGTGCCGCGGATGATCTCATTTCGGACGACGTGCATAAGCGAGCAAAAGATGATCTTGATTATCAAGAATTAAATCGTTCCATCTAATCAGATTTCAGTATTGTTCCTAATGGTTATGTGGAACAATTTCAGAAGTTGTTTCATGAATTGTCGGTCGAAAATGATTTGTTTCTCAGAGGACATCGGATCGTCATCCCTCGCAATTCAATCAAAGTTGTACTTCAACGTCTTCATGCCAGCCACCAAGGCTTAGAGAAGACTAAGCGTCGAGTCAGACAAACCGTTTACTGGCCTGGGTTTGACAATGATATGGTCACGACCGTGGAAGCTTGTGAATCCTGCCAAACCTACCGTCCTTCTCATGTCTCTGAACATATGATGCAAGAGGCTTTACCTACCCAGGCTTTCGACGTTGTCACGAGTGATTTGTTTCTTCTTGGCTCTCATCACTATCTCGTATATGCCGATCGGTATTCTGGATTCCCCATGCGCGGATGCTCCCAACTCAAGCAATGTCAAGAAAGTGTTTAGGAGACTTTTCTCTTTGATGGGAGTTCCTAGAATATTACGATCAGACAATGGCCCTCAATATCGTTCTGAAGAGATGCAGAATTTTCTGCGTGATTGGGGCGTGATATGGAGACCATCTTCTCCACATCATCCCCAAATTAATGGCCACGCTGAGATTTCAGTTAAGATTGTGAAGCGCTTACTTCAAAAAACTGGCGGAGACTTGAATGCCGACTCATTCCAGACTGGCCTCCTTGAGCTTCGCAATTCACCTCGTGACGATGGACTTTCGCCCGCTCAAGGTGTCTTTGGCAAACCCTTGCGGTCACTTGTTCCGGCCAATTGGCGTTCCTTTGACCCTGAATGGCACAAAAGTTCTGAAGAAGCCGACAAGAAACGTCTACAGGCTAATGAAAAGAGGAAATACTAATATGATCGTCCCACCCGTCCACTCTCTTCAATATCGTCTGGAAGCCGTGTTCTTGTCCAAGATCCCACATCACTTCGATGGGACACCCTTGCAAATGTTGTTGGAACGGAAGATAACCGCCGTTATAGACTGAGATTTCCCTCCGACCGTGCTTTATGGCGAAATCGGAAATTTCTCCGTCTTCTGAAACAATGTGACGGTGATGATAGTTCAGACGAAGAGTACCTATGAAACCTCCGTCCGCCCTCTCCGTAGAAGTCTTCGTCAATCAAATCCGCCTGAACGTTTATCCTATAAGCCCTAAATTTATTGTTTGAGATCATTTCATTTAACATTGACTGATCTTTCAGTGGAGGAATTGTTAGTTGACTAATTAGATGTGTTTGCTCCTGTACACATGTACTGTCACTAGGTCAATGAGGCCGATGGAAGGTTCTCTCTTCTTCGTTGGAGAACCGGTTATGAGGAGAGGCCAGGATTAATGATAGAGAGCTTTTACTTCTGATCCCGAAACACTCATCATAGTCTCCCTCATAAGCATTTGCCGTGTCTCTCTTCCCACGACCCGGACTTGCCATTAGGCATCTAATATGCCCTGGAAAAGTACAGAGTATTCTTACAATGAATGGATCACTTTTGGGTAATCGCAGATCACAACCCTCTTGTTGCAATATGCAACAGTCATCGTTTGGATGAAATCGAAAATCATAGACTTCAGAGAATTCGCACCAAAATGCTGGGTTATAATTTCACGGTGAAATGGATGGGTGGAAAATCAAATGAGGCTGCAGACGCTTTGTCTCGACATCCTGTTGGTATACCAGAAGATCGAGATGTTGCTGATAATGAAGTTGAATTTGATGGAAGTGTCCCAAAAGCGTGTACTCCTGCGATGATCCGAGCAATGACATCAGTAGATCCAGCTGATCCCTTACTTCAAGACTTGAAAGTTCTTGCTGGAAAGTGTGGAGCATACCAATCGTTGAAGAAACAGATTCACACTGGTTTTCCAGACTCAAGGGGACTTTTACCCAACGATTTCTCGAAAATCAGACATGAGCTTACTTTTGATGAGGAGGGCTTTATCCTCTTTGGAATTCGCCTTTTCATTCCAGAATTGATCCGTTCGTCTATTCTCGCCCGACTTCATGAGGCCCATGAACGCATTACGCGCACACAAGCACGGGCACGTCAAGTTGTTTCTTGGCCAAATATTGACAAGGACATCGAAACCTTCGCTTCTATTTGCCGTTTTTGTTGAGACAACCTACCACTACAACAATCTGAGCCACTTACTCAAAAACCGAGACCTGAACGCCCATTTGATGAATTAGCGATTGACCTAGCTACCGTAAATGGGAGAGATTTCTTAATTAAGGTTGATTGTGCGATACATTGGCCAGACATTATCGACTTAGGGCCTGGTACAACTTCAGTTCGTTTGATTGGAGCTATGCGTGGCATCTTTTGCAGAACTGGTTCTCCCTCTGTGATATGGTCGGACAACGGTCCTCAGTTGGTCTCTGTTGCTTTTGAACTATTCCTACATGACTGGGGAGCTAAACATAAAGTCAATTCCCCCCATTTTCCCCAATCCAATGGCAAAGTAGAAGCAGCGGTGAAATCAATGAAAAAGCTTATCAAGGCCTCATGAAAATGTAAGTCCGTCGATCAAGAGAAGTTATCACGTGTATTACTATCTTATCGCAATACGCCGTGTCTCAGAGATGAGAAGAGCCCGGCGGAGAAAGTGTTTGGAATGTCGTCAGAGACTCCCAACCTGCCCACCGAACATCTCTTTCTCCAAAACATCGAATCTTATCCGCCACTTTGGATAAAGCTAGAGCATATGACGAACGATCTAAACGTCTAAAAATCTACCGGTTCTAACAATTGGAGGTTTAGTCGCTGTTTGGATACCAAGTCAGGGACATGGTCCATCTATGGAAAAGTGGTGGAAGCTGGGGAAAACAGGCGGTACTTCGTGAGAACTAACTCTGGAGCAGTTCTTTGCAGAAATCTGAAGTTTTTACGCAGGAGACATCTCCTGTCTTTCCCCCCCCTGAAGATACTCCCCCTACTCATTTAACTTTCGCATCGGCATTAGGATTACCAAAACCTTCAGCTTTGATACCACACAAGTCAGATCGACCTCAACGAATCCGAAAACAACCCAACCGTTCAGGATATCAAATAAGGCTCCCATCAAAAATCACTGGAAGTACGAGGAATTCATCTTAAGCTACTTGGACAATTCCTTTGGGATTTTACTTTTATTTTTAATTACTGTAAAGTCTGATGAATAAAACTGGGAAAATTCGTCAGACTTAGTGTGTGTGTGTGTGAGTGTTGGGGGGGGGTTGTGTTATTTGTACGTGATATGCAATGCTCTTAACTATTTACCATACTCATCACTGTGCATCAATAAAGGCATTCTTTCTGCGACTACGAACCCGTCTGGACGTTCTCTTGATTCCGTTGGGACCTTTGTCTCCATAACCGGTTATCAGATCAAAACTTGTCCGCAAAGTGTAGTTATAACTTGCCTTAAACAGCAACTCAACACAACCTGCCCCTCATGCAAGCCTTTCCCGCACTTGGCTACTCAAGTCTGGCAGTAGGTCGACTCAGTCCGTCGGCCCCTTGAGCGCCTTACAAGGGCCCCTACCGCATGGTGAGCCGGACAGATAAGTTCTTTGTCATCGTCAAGAACGGCGACCACACCTCAATCTCCGTGGAGCGCCTGAAGTCCGCCTTTGGACCCTTGGCCCTCCTCGACGCCCCGTTCCACCATCGTTAGCCCTTGTTCGACGAGCTACTGTTCTCGTTCCTTGGTGGACCTATCTTTTTCACGCGCTCTGTTTTAATAATTCGCTTTTTCTTGCTCTGCCATCTTTATGTTCCATGCCCGTTCAAAATTGTTCATTTTTCGCTCCCTTTTCCTCATTTTCGAGCCCTTCCGTTGCTGTCCGGCCTGGGGGGGATTCTGTAGCCCTGGGCTCCCTGCCCGGGCGTATGACGAGAAAAACAGCTGAAAGTAAGCATCATTTCCTATTCAAAGCGATCAAGAGCCTTATTTCTCTCTCTGCTGCAAAACCATGTTCATCATCTTGTTATTATCCGTGGGCATTCAGGTAATAAATGCCAGGGAGTCTCGCCGTCCTCATTGCCCAACCTGCAACTAGGGTCGTTTCCGTCGTTCATGCAATGTCTGAGTCTTTGAAAGTTGCAATGACCTGTTATAAGCTGAACAGATTTGACTAATTCCGTCCTAGAAATTGTGCCTAGGATTTTAGAGTGACTTCTGTAAATTTAGTTCGGGGAACAGATAATTTAGTTTGCCAACATGAGGGTGAACTACTCCAGTATTTAGACCATTGGTTGTTGATAGTTTTCTTAGATGGTTCTTTATAACCCAGGATACTTGAAGTAATAATTCCGGGCCAAAACATATGTGTAGCCCTGAAAGTGATCAACTGGGCAAACGAGTCGTCCGGATCTTCTTGTCGCAACCGGGTTTTGACGGGAAAACGCTGGCTTGACTTGATAAACATTGACAGTTTTCTCTTCACTGTCGAGGTCAATCACAATTGTTTTATCACTACGGTTGACAACTTTGAATGGGCCACTGTAAGGAGGAAGTAACGACGGCCTTAGGCAAACGTGAGAGCCAGTGTTTAAAGCCTGGAGTACCACCTGGAGTATTGATCCAACACAGTCATTAAATACCGGGCTCCACCCGAAATTTCTCACCAATTTGACGTGGATCACCCTGAACCGGTCCGAGGGTATGTCGATATGTGAATACATATAAATATGAATACATATGCGATAGAGTGAATACATGTTAGGGAATCCGCCACATTTGACCTGCCCAAGATGTGTTCAATCTTCGTTGTAAACTCTGAAATGAACAAAGTATGACGCTGTTGACGATTGCTCACAGGGTCAGATGTTTTGGAGAACGAGAAACTTAACGACTGTGGTCCGTTAAGTATATTTTTTCTTTGTTTGTTACGAAGCCAGATGGCAGCTCTCTCGCTCGGCCTGCCATCTGAATGATGTGTGTCCCAATTGAGGGATATACCCGTTTCGTCGTCACAGCCAACATTCATTATTACCTTACCCTCGGGAATGACCGCAGGTTCGCCCATTTAAGCTGTTAAAGCACCAACTTATGCTGTAATCAAATAGGGCAAAGAAGCTTGAACTTGGATTCTCTGGGATCGAACCAGGATTTGCAAATTGAAAGCAGACGCTCTGCCAATGCGGTACCCCGGCAAACCCACAACCTATGAGGTGCCCGAGATGTGTTCAACCTCTGTTATAAACTCTCTTATGAACAAAATATGGCGTTGTTGACGATTGCCCAAAAGGTCAGATGTTTTGGAGAACAAGAAACTTAACGACTGTGGTCCGTAAAGATTGCAAGGTCTTAACCTTCAATAAAATGGAGAAAATGTTTGCCTTAACTCTCGCGCTACCCATCTGGAAATCGCCCACACCCTCAACAAAGACTCCTGCATCATTGCCATCATTCGTTTCACCAGCCGGCGAGGAGCAATCCGTGAGCTCAGATCCGACAACAGACGAAATTTTGTAGGTGCCGAGAAGGAACTTCAAGAGGCCATCAAAACAAGGAGTCAAGAAAGACTTTGTGGGGCAGCCCTCAGTCTCGGTATCAAGTGGATTTTCAACACTCCATACGCATCCAGCTACAGAGGGGAATGAGAAAGACAAATTCGAACTGTCAGAAAGGTATTTTTTGGCCTACTGAAAGGGCAGGCTTTGCACGACGAATCTTTGTCAACCTTCTTCTCCAAAGCAGAGACAGCCGTCAGCAGCCGACCTCTAACTACCCTTAGTGCAGACCCCAACGATCTACGGCCCATCACATTGTCCACCCTTCTCACCCTCCGCCCGGACGTTCAACACGTAGTCCTGCGCGACGGTCATGGACATCCTTGACGACAATGGTTGCAAGTTCAGTACTTGGCCAAGGAGTTCTGGAGACCATGGACAAAGGAGTGGGTGCTTAAACTCCTATCTCGACAAAAGTGGATCAAAGCGCATTGGAACCTTGTTCAAGGGGATATCGTCCTGGTACTGGACTTGTGCTGAAATGGCTCATAGGAGTGGTATAATCCTCATTCTCAGACGAGTCGGATTGGTCCGCCGTGTGAAAATACGAACAAAGTCAACCACGATAGCCCGACCCATTACCAAAGTTTGTCTCATTTCCGAATCGTAGATGTTTAAACCACCTAAGTGGGTTTAATGGGGGTGGCATGTAAACGTACTATTCGGGTTAGCGACCCTGAAGCAAACAACGAAGAGCAAACAGACCGGATGAGAAAGAAAGCAGAGCATTACCAAAGTTAGACAAACCCGCATCACGTGGAAGACCACACCAAAATGTAAGGTAATTAAGATATACGTACATGTTCCCCCCATTTTTGTAACCTAATGCATGTCATGTCCTATTGGGTGAAACCGTTGAATAAAGAAGAATACAGAAAACGCGTATCAAATCAATTTCCACGGGTCCGACGGATACACCCACATAGTGAGGCAATTGTTGCTGGGGAAATGTCACCACTGGAAACTGAAAGGTTGAGGAATCATCTTTGCAAATTGAAGTCGTGGATTTACCTCACCAAAGTGAGCTTCGTCTGAAGGAGACGGAAGGCGTTGACAATGTGATGGAAGAGACGAGAAGTCAGATCGCTATCATTACAACTCATGGGGGTATTACTCGACGAGAGAATTGAACTTCACGGGAACACTCGAGCCTGGAGACCAAGAGGGCTAGTCACATTGAAGCTTTCCCCCGTCCAAAAGATTTCCCTCCCTTGGTAGCACAAAAAAATGAAGACCAAAGGGATCTCGGATGATTAACAAGACTTCATGATCGTGATCTATACCCTAGTAAATCATACTGTTCACGTTAATGTCACCACAAAAATTATGTTCACATTACGTAAACACATGCGGTCTTGTGAACAAATATACCAACCTGAGCGCAATTTTGGCGGCTGAAAGGCATGATGTGCCATTTGTGACCGTAACATTGCTGAAACAAAGTAAAAAATGCTGAGCTTGAATTCTTTGACACTCCTTGGCAGCCAGAAAAGATCGATTTTACACAACAAACGTCAGGGCTCAGCACTTTCAGAAGCGTTTGATAGAGCTCCATACCAAGTGGTGTTGTGGAAGCTTGCTGAGGTTGGTGTGGTTGGAAATATAGTATTTCTTCTTGGATCAAGTCCTGGCTCTCTAACACAGAACAGAGGGTTGTCTTAAATGGCATACTGTCCGATTACACCCCAGTGCCCTGAGAGGTTCCTCAGAGAAGTATCTTGGGCACTTTGCAGTTCGTCATTATCGTCAAGGACATGAAAATGTCGGTTGAATCAAGGTAATTACGCTTTGCGGATGACAACAAAACACACAGATAATCCAATTAACTCAAATATGGCAGATCTTCAACCGGAATTAGACAGATTGGTCTTTTGGCCGACCAAAATGGCTTGGACTTCAACCCCCATGAATGTTAAATTTTGCTTTTTGGTAGAGAATTGTACCTTCCACCTTATGAAATTCATGGAAAGGACTTGGATGTTGTGGAAACACACTGTGATCTTGGAGTCCCGTTTGGAAAAAGGTCTAAAACACATTTTTCATTAAGAGCAAGGCCAATTGAGCACTTGGACTCATGAAGCGTAGTTTTACCGCCAGAAAACCATCTGTCCTGATTAGATTCTTCAAAACATGTGTTATCGATTCTGGAGTAGGCTTGTCCGGTCACCTCCCCATGCCTGCAAAAAGATGTGTTGGCCATTCAGCGGAAATTCACGCGGCACGTTTTGGGAATGCGCAACAGAACATACGAAGTAGGATTCAAATGTCTCGAGTGTCAAATTGTCAAGAGTAGAACTCAAACGGTGTCGAAGGGGAAGAAATGATACACAATGATGGAAACGGAACATCAAGATCTACATGCAAGTACCAGCACGACGAGAACCCGAAACAACGTAAAAGACAACATGCACCCATACTCAACACTTTTATACACCAACGCTCGTAGCATCTGTAACAAATTAGCTGAAATAAGAACCATGGTGGCTAGTGAAGCCCCAGATTTTGTTGCCTTAACTGAAACATGGATGAATGGAAATATTTCCAACGCCGAAATAGTCATCCCTGGTTACGAAGTTAAAGCCCGGAAAGATCGCAAAGACACAAAGGATGGCCGAGGAGGCGGTGTCGTCATCCTAGCGAGGACTGGAGTGACATGTGAAGAAATTGTGACTGATCTACCTTTTGCATGTGGCGTTAAATTGCCTTCGCTTACCCTATACTGTATTTATCGATCTCCCAACTCGGATGAATACCATGTGCACCACGATCAAAACACATCAGGAGCCACTTCAACGCGATCAGTGTCTAAGAACCATCTAAGAAAACCCACATGCCTTCATATCAGACTAGATGGCTAGTCAGAGAAACGACACTCGCGAGATTTCTGAGATTTATTTAGCTCCCTCATGGCTGCCTGGTGTGTGCGATGGGGGATGGGCGTCAAACACATACTATAGCTACATGATTCTCAAAATCAAGTTCTAAATTCAGGGAGCCAGTGAGTTTATGGCTCGTTTGCCTGCTTTGGTTGAATCTGAGTAAGGCAAGAGAAGTCGATCAACCTGACACCCTGTTGCCCAACTACCAAAATGTGTTCAAAGCAAAGTCTCAAGTTGCTTTGTTGGAGTGGCTCTTCTTTGACAAGCCCTCTATGCCAGAGTAACGCTTGGTGCATTTCCTTTTGTGCACTTGGTGTCACACCGGAATAAACTGAATCTGGTTCTTCGCCTCGCACCTACCCTCATTGGTTTCAAGAAGAGATTGAGCATGGTTCTGATGGAGTGACTATTGTAAACTTACTTCTTCCTTCTTTCCTTTTCTACTATCAATTAAGTGTTTACCCTTCCAATGCTCTTTATACATTGCAGAGTAAAGTGAGTGAAATTTCATAATGAAATACAAAAAACTGGAAAAAAGCAATACATTTCGCTGTCAGAGATTACTTTGCACTACGCATTCTAAACATTAAGTTGATTCTAATATTTTTTTATTGGTTTGATTTTTCACCGGCTTTTCTATCCGCTACAAGGAATGTAATCCCCAGTACTATTAAAATGAAAGGTTATAATTTCTTTATCTATTACCTTTCAATCTTTACTTGATTTTGAAATTGAGTTGGCAAACTGAGCTAATCCTTGTATGTAGGCTTTTTTCTGTTTTTTTTTGTATTTGGGTGCTAGGGTTGGAGGGATGAGCCTCGCCCGGCCAGTGAAGCCAGCCTTCACATCGTCCTTACACTTTTTCTGATAGGCAGTGCCGTGTCCGTATCAGTTGGGTTCTCTGACTGTGGGTAGGGTTAGCGTCTAAAATTTTCCTCAAGAAAGGTTAGGGAAGAGATTTGATCCGAGGACCTCTCTCGTATTAGGAAATTGCGCTAACCACTACACCACGTCTCTTCCCACTAATCTTTTTTGGCCAAGTCTGACTTGAAAGATGATACCGGATTAACAAGGCCTACGTATTCCCTACGAATATTGGAGGGAAACAAATTAAAAAAGAGAAGGAGCCCGAGAAGCAAGATAAGTGGACTTCATTGTTCGAACTAGGCTGGATTCTCGAAGGCTTGAAGGTGCTCTCAAAACGCGCATTAAGCCTCTACTGTCACAGCAATTGACCCTAAACCCTGGGTCGGGACAAAGCTCATGAATGCTTTTGAAAACGTACAATATCAGATACCTTTCGTACCTTCTCTGAATACTGTACAGTCCCAACCTTTCTTAGTCTCTCCTATTATGAGAGCTCTCTCATTCCTTTAACGTTCCTAGTGAAACATCTTTGGACTTGTTCGAGCTTTTGCAAACCTGCTGAGCTCATTGGAGCCCAAACGGGTGAAGCATTTTCAAGATGTGGCTGGACAATCGACTTTTACAGAGTTAGCATTGTGATGCTGTCTCTGGACCTAAACGTGCGATATATCCAACCACTCATTGGAAAAGCTTTACCCACCTTCAATTGGATATACTCATCAAACTTTCCGTTATTTTGGAGGACTACACTTAAATTTGTCATAGATGAGACCTGCTCAATATCTTTACCTCCATTATCTACAAGTGGAGTATTTAAAAGAGTTGACCCAAGCGTCATTGAGCGGAATTTCATTCCGTTCCCCAAGAGTTCAGTTACCCAAGAGAAGATTCGATTTAGGTCCCTTGCAAGGCTAGCGGAATCTTGGCCATTCCTACCAGCAGCTAACTTTGTATGGTCGGAATAAAACGAGAGACTGGCAGTAATTATAAGCTTTTGAATTGGGGCAATGAATCTTATCTAAAGGAGAGGCCCTAGGATGGAACCCTGGGGATCACCTGATTTGAAGTCATGAATGTCACTAAGGAATACCTCGACCTTAACAACTTGCTTCCTGCCACGAATGAAGCTTTTTATCCAATGGAGACCCTTGCCTTGGATCCCAATGTCATGAAGTCTATTAAGCAAAAGGCCATGATCTACTTTATCAAAGGCCTTGGCAAAATCAAGAAACACAACATCAACTGATTTGTGTCTTTCCAGTCCCTCAGTTACCTGCTCCAAATGCTCAATCAGCTGGGTAACCGTGTTAAAATAGGCTCGGAACCCATGCTGGCTAGGAGGAAGGACTTCATGAATATCAAGAAATTCAACAAGTTTGAACTTCATGATCTTCTCAAACACCTTCGCAATATTCGAAGGTAGAGAAATCGGCCTGTAATTACTGGGGAGCGACTTATCTCCCCCTTTAAAAATTGGAACAACATGAGCTAACTTTAGTGAAGATGCAAACCTGCCCTGATCCAAGATGCAACGCATCAAGCACGAAAAGACAGGAGCAAGAACCAGTGAGCATCTCATCAGGAACTGAGATGTCACACCATTAGCACCAGAGAGCTCGAGAGTCTCAAGTCCTTGATAGCCGCTAAAGCAGCTTAATAGTGACTATGAGATCATCAAATTGCTCAACTTGAGTAACCATGTCAATCTCAACCCACTCATTTTCAGACCATTGAGCTGTTGCTTGTAAACTAATTGGGGTTGAAAACATAGTGGAGAACTGATCTCCTAAAATGTTAGCCATAGTCTCTACATTGCTAATGGCTTCCCCATCAACCTCAAAAGGCCCAACAGAGTGTTTCATTTTTCTCTTAGAGTTCGCATAAGAGAAAAATGCCTTTGGATTCGACCTGACCTCCTGAACCATCTTACTCTCAGTTTGTAACTGGTCATATTCAATGGAGGCTTTAATCTTACCCTGAACTACGTCCAACTTTTTTTTGGAGACTAGCCACAATTACTGGATTCGAAGTGCTCTTCAGCCTTTTTGCTAGTTTGCAACTCTTTTTGTACAAAGTCTTCCTATATTTTGGAATTTTTGTCCGTGTACCACCTTTCGGAACACATTCAGAGATTGCTAAACTGGAGCAAATTTCCTTAAAACTCAAACTAACTTATCAATGGCTGCATCTATGGACGATTCCTGTTTCAGCATTGAAACCAGGTCATTTTTTTCTAATCTTTCTATAATCAACGGCCAATGTTCATCTTTGAACTTGAACTTAGCCAAACCGACCTTTTTGACCGGTTTTACTCTAGAGCACGCCGACTCAGGACTAGCCTCCCACTCTACAACGCTGGCCGGAAAATTAAAGTCCCCTACAAAGAAAACCTTCAAGCAAACCGAGAGTATCCTACCACAACGAACTAGGTTGAAACCAACTATAGTTAGTTTCATTTGGTGCCTAATGAAAACGATATTTTTCCTACCTGAGTCTTCGAGAGGATGAGAGTGGTGCTAGAGATTTTGTGATGAACACAGTATATTGCCTAGTGGTGAATATAAAGTGCCAAGTAGTGAGAAGGAGCATAGCGCGAGCAGAATGTGACAGAGTGAAAATTATCCAAGTTTATTGCTCAGGGAAAGATCTAATGACATGGAAGCCTTTCGCGAAACGGCCTTTTGACAATACTTGAAAGGCATAACACTTGAAGGAGACCAACCGCCATAAGCACCAATGTCCTTCCATCCCCACCCTAAGTCATGGAGGGCGATAGAACCACCAACCCTGCCCGAGTGAAGACCAAAATCCTTAGGGTCCAAGCCAATTGCGGTCAAGATGCATTTCTGGCCAGAACGGATTGCATTGTAAGAGGCTGGCCTGGAGGTTGTGACATGATCCAATGAAGGAAGAAGTGGAGTGAAAGGGTCCTTAGGCAAATGTGACAAGTAAAGCTTTGTAAACTTCACAAGACAGAATGGACCATTGGATGCCTGAACAATCGCAAAGTGACCATGACCTGTTTGGTCATTTTTGCGTGTTGCAAAAGTCAACCGAATTGTGTTGCTTCGCAAGGAAATATCGCGACGGCGGATTTTGATGATGTCCGAAAACCGGGACAGCGTAAAGAATGCAATCATTTCAAACCAAGTCGCTCTCCATGATTGCAAGGCTGGGGCAGGTTGTGATTTAAGGTGCCGAGTGACAAGGCGCCGTAAAATGTGCTTAGTCATTGGTTTTGCTTGGTTCGAAGGTGATGCGTGTATCCGCAGCATTCCCGACATGGACAGGGAAATTGATGGGTGGTTGGTGGGATTATCAAGGTTTCGGTAAAGGTGGTAGGCGCCGATGGCAGCAATGACCATGGATGCAGACGACGAGCGGCGTCCTTGCATGTGAAGGAAGGCCAAATATCTATCAACCGTCCTTACAGAAGCAGGTAACGGCTTAAGCTTCTGACTGTGGCAAAACCTGGTGAAATTGTTCCAAGCATAGCCATATTGTCGCCAAGTAGATGGAGCTTTTGACGCCCTTTTCAACTTGCCACGGCATCGATCTAAATCATGTACATTTTTTTTTTTTTGGTGCGGACTTCCTTACCGCTACCGGGATTGGAATCCCAGCAGTTCAAGACGAGAAGATTATTTATTATACTTGACTTTTATTTA
>NC_081451.1:2564290-2577446 GCF_007210705.1 Tigriopus californicus
ATATTGTTTGTTTATCATGATGTGATAGTATCCCGACTTCAGATCGATACTACTCCACCATGATCCTGCTTCAACCCCACTATTAACCTCGTTCAAGGTAGTGAGGCGGACCTTCCGACAACTAATATAGGGATTAAGTTGTCGACTGGCGTCAATTACTAGCCGTGGCTCTCTTCCATGCCGATGTACTAATTGCAAAGGCAACACACACCAAGGCTTACATTCAGACCTTGATATCGCCCCTGAAGATTCAAGGACGGACAGTTGATGCGTCAAAAATTGTCGAAAAGCCGGGTCCCTTGCACTCTTGTTGTCCGGGAGTTCGCTTTGAGGAGGCCACGAGATGAGTGGTGGGCTGTAACCGTTCTCCAGTAAGTCAAAAAGCTCCGCCGATAACTTAAATGTATCTTTCCAGTATTTAACATGCCGAGACTTATGAATATGACCCGGTACCTCCGGAATCTCTTTTTCAAGGTCAGTTTCCAAACCTATGAATCAAGTTTAAATAATAAATAATTTGTAATCACAAAGAAAATATCTCATTATTCTGGAAGACACATTCGATGGACAAGTATTAACCAATGGTGAATTAAGTAATTAAAATAAAATCATCAATAGCAAATCATGTCCTCCCCTTATTTGGGGGCTCGTTTCTTTGGACAATCCCTTGAATAGAGATGAGGTGACGCGCAGGTGTAGCACCGGCCCCGACAGGAGGCTTGGGCGGAGACTGGCGGTATTGGCCTCCCCGGGTTCCCCTAT
Organism: Tigriopus californicus; assembly: GCF_007210705.1. Classification (NCBI taxonomy): domain Eukaryota; kingdom Metazoa; phylum Arthropoda; class Copepoda; order Harpacticoida; family Harpacticidae; genus Tigriopus; species Tigriopus californicus. The sequence goes on from NC_081451.1 coordinate 2,565,053, forward strand.
GAAAGGGTCGGCGTCTGGTAGATGGTAAAGAAAAGTGCCCAGGTGACACTTTCTGAAGGGGAGGAATAGCCGACACCTTTCCACGTAAAAGAGCATCCTCCACCTTAGCTTTCTTAATCTGTCTGAAGACGTATTCAGTTCGGTCAGCATAAAGAGGATCGGAAGAAGTGTGGCCTTCCACACCTTCCATAACCTCGAGACCGTGTTCTTCAAACACCTCTGCCATTGCCACCTCGTGTCTCGCAGCACTAACTCCAATTTGCAACACGGCACCGAGTTGTTGGGAAATGGAATGCCCCTCTTTCCCAACATGACCATCTAAGAATCGCCAGAGACGTCGCGCCTCGCGCCACTGAAAGCCCATCAAAGTATGGGACGAGGCAAAACGAGCAATGGCAATTGTTCCTTTGCATCGCAACTCAACATTCCTCACTTTGCACTGGGCCTCTAATTTCCGTTCTGTAAGAGACATGCAAGTGCCATATAATAATTTGGTTCAATTATTCTTTTATGAAATTATCTTCTAGCGTCAAGAGTGCTTAGCAACAAGGTAGTCCGTTGGCGCCCTCAATGTGTAAAAGGCTCACTCATTGGTAAAACAAGATTTTATGAATGCCGCCCAATAGCGCCACAACGCGCAATAAGGCCGCCCAATGGCGCCATCAATGTGCAACAAGGCAGCCCAATGGCGCCATCAATGTGCAACAAGGCAGCCCAATGGCGCCATCAATGTGCAACAAGGCAGCCCAATGGCGCCATAAATATGCAACAAGGCCGCCCAATGGCGCCATAAACGTGAAATAAGGCAACCCAATGGCGCCTTAAATGTGCAAAGAGGCCGCCCAATGGAGCCATAAATGAACAAGGCCGCCCAATCGAGCCATAAATGCACAAGGCCGCCCAATTGAGCCATATATGAACAAGGCCGCCCAATGGCGCCATAATTGTGCAACAAGGCCGCCGAATGGCGCCATAATTGTGCAACAAGGCCGCCGACTAGCACCACGAAAACGTAACAAGGCTCGACGGCGCCGATAACTGGCAGGAAGGACATCTGGCAATTTCAACCAACAACGGTTGCAATAACTGTAGTAATACAACTGTCAGAATATGAAGGATAAACTTACCATGAAACTTCTCATGGGAGCCCGCAATTTTTCCCATGGTGGTTGGTGCCTTGCCTCGACCAATCCAAAAGCCGGTTGGTGGAGGACGAGTCTTCTTCTTTGACTTTTCTCCCCGGGGAAGTTCCACGTCGGATTCATCGGTGAGCCATTCCAAATCAGAATCATCGTAATTACTTGATTCATCCTCGTCAATAACCGGGATCGGCAGTGGGCCAGATGGTATTGCCTTATGGCCCAGGTTCCGGGGACGAGGAGGATGGAGGGTACGGGGGCGGTCGAATTCATCTTCATTCGGGGATTCGTCAGCTTCGTCGTCGTTGTCGTCCGCATCGTCCTCGTCATCCTCATCCGACGTTGGTACCGTGGGCAAAGAAATTGGGTGAGTACGACGACGCTTGGTCCTCTTTGGCACATCAGGAATCGAAGGCTCATTAAGACCAATCCGCTGGTCCCCTTTTGCGGCCAAACGCGACGACCGTTTAGGAGGGGTTGCCTCGGATTTGCGGCCTGACTTCACCCGTACACCCTTGGAGGTGGAGGCAATGGGTGTTGAGGGACCCAGATCCATTCCAATGAAAGTGATATTCGCGGATTTACTTGTTTTTAGGGTAACTCACTGTACTCGTGTCCGAATGGTCGGACAATTCCACGCTTAATGACGGCTAACAACAACAAACGGCAAATGAGAATGAAAGTGTCGCATTTTTTCTGGACGTATCGACGCAACCTCCTCTCTCTCTCTCTCTCTCTCTCTCTCTCATCCTCAGTGGAAAAAATATCTCTTTCTTCATCTAAGACCCTTGGCCGAAGCCAGGTTTCTGTTATAGAGATGAATGAAATATCTCTTTCAACGGTTAGTACTTCTAAGATCTTAACTTTTGTGCTGTCTTTTTTAGAAGTTAGACAATGCACGTTCTAACATAGCCCCTTTACGGGCTTCTCTTTTGACGGACCAAGTTTCCAAGATCTTGGACCATCCTCCTCAACCGTAAAAAAGCCCGCTTCTCAGCAAAGCTATGTTCTACTGGAGGCAAAGCTTGAGCGAATGAGGGTGGTTGGGTTTGAGGAATGGGTTGAGTAGCTACATTTGAATAGGAATGTATTTTGGGAATAGGGGTGGGGCAAGGAATATTAGGGAGGAGAGTGTTTATAGGAATAGAGGTGGATTGGGTATTTGAAGGAAGAGGAGGGAATTGGGAGAGACGGTGGGGGTAGGAGGAGAGGGAGGGAGGAAGCTTAATGGGTTAAGGAAAGAGGGTGGGGTGGGATTAGGTCTAGGAATAGGGTCAGCCCTGAAACTACAAAACTGAGCTATCCTAATTCTCGGCTTTCTTTGCGTCTCTTCTACGTTGACGGAGGTACACCGTACATTAAAGCATGTCTTAAGTTTCATGGACTTCGGGCACATGTATGTGTGCAAAAAGGACAATCTATCTTTGAACTTCCTTTCTTCCTATTGAACTTCTCAAGGCCGAACTTGAGATGTGTTTGACACCATTGAGGGTGGTCAAACTGACAGCCTTTTCCTTCTTCAGGACATGGCTGCTTTCGGTACACAAGACAGACTGTTTTGTTTACAACTGTCTTTTCCTGCTTTATTTCAAGAGGAGCTTGGCCTTTACATTGGTCAAATCAGTCGGCTTCTCAACTACTGTGTGAGCCTGTTCTTCAAGCAGAACCCTGGTTTCATTGACTCTATGATTAAGGGCTTATTGACAACAGAAGGATCCATCCTTGCTAAGACCAAGTCCAAATATTGTCTAGCCTCTTTTCTGACTTTTCCAAAGATGGCTTCCATCACGAATGCAATGGAACCATCAATGAGCGGCAAAATCAAGAGACCAAGAAAAAGAGGGAAACTAAAAGGTTATGCAGTCTTGTCCTGAGATCAGGACAACAGAGCAAAATAGGAATAAACTACTTCACAACCAACTAAACATACGTATCTCAGATAAAGCTAGTAAACAAGAAGTAAGGGACAGACAAAGGCAAGGAATCAAGAGCATATTCAAGCTAGGAAAACAACACAAAAACACGGATATAAACTCAACAAACTGATCTAACACAAAATGAAATCAATACAATAATGAACAATAAATTCTAACTCTAAAGGACCAATACAATCAAACTAAAGAATTACACATAACGATTTGGAACTAGAGATACTACAATTAACAAATCAGAGAGAACTGCAAAAGCTGTACATAAACATGAATGAGCAATAAACTTAATAGGTTTTAAAGTAATTACGTCTTAGCAAAGAGGTGTGAAAATCCAAACCTAACTGAGAAAATATAGTCAATAATAACCAAAGAAATCATTAAAGCAAAAAATCGGTTTCAATTCAAGTTGGAATTTTATTAATATTGTTATTATGGCTGAAGTTATCATAATGAGAATTCACTTTACCCCAAGACATTGTGCTTTGCAAGTCATAGGGTGACAGAAACGTCCTTTTGCCACTAAAATCCTCATTAGTCTTTCAAAATCCTGGTTAGTTCAAACTAATAAAGTCTTCCTTTCTTTATTTCCTGCGTTGAACAAATTGATTCCCGCTAATATTCACAAGGAATAAGTAGGAGTTGTTCCAGCTACATCTTTTAAATCAGATTTGGAGTTTTGGTCAAAATTCCTGATGAACCCATTGCCAACTTTAATTCGAAGGCGGTTGAGGTTTAATAGGAAATAGATCAATTCAAAGCCTAATGAATATCACAGCGTTTCACCTTGCGCTGCTGTGGATTCCACACCAAATACCGATAAGGAGATTTGCAAAAGAGTTTCCTTTAATGCAACCACGAACGCTAAACCTTCTTCTTGGTTGGCTTTCTTGGCATAAAATTTGAGAAAGTGATGCAGCCTCATTTGGTCACCTCATTTTTGTTTAATTAAAATGCATTAAGTGCATTTGAGTTTTCCTTTCCATCACACTCCGCTTGGAGGGTTTTTCTTCTTCCATGCATCCCTTATTCTAAGCACTTTCAGTCGTTTTTCTGCTTCGAAACGAGACTCTCATCATGGCAGATTATTTCTGCAAGTACTACGACGATGGATCAGGGTTCCTTTGATCATTTCTTCTCATTAATGTGAAAGTCCTTAGAGGCAAGCATGTTTGACTTTAAGTTTGACCTATGTTCAATGCTCACATATTCTGACCCTTTTGAAGTTGCAACTACTCAAGGGCTTAATCGTAATTGTCGTCAATGTTTTCCACTATGAGATAAAGCTTCTTGTAGTTTTTGATACATAAAGCAGTATTCCCGACAATGATTGAACTAATTTAGCAATTTGACTATGTGTTAGGGAGGCACTTGGATTGCTAAATCCTTGGAGCATCAAAATCGATCATGTAATGCTAGATTATTGAAACGAAGCACGAATTGGTGGAAACGTGTTCTTAACTAAAAGGGTTAGACTGATCACTCGTTTTGATCATCCATTTACCCATGTCAGGTGCCTCACATGGCAGTAGGTAGTTTCTGGAGTACCACTATCTATCTGAAACTTCCCAAACTTTTGTACCAGACATCTAAAATGTTGCTCTTGATGAATGACAAGATTCAACCTGTCCGGCACTTCTTTCCCGATAATTTGAAGGTAAAAGAAGTTCATTATACTGTTGTTACTCGTTGTCAAAAGTTGTGGCCGCGGAGAACCTTGCTCTTAACTTTTAAGGCGACAATTTAAGATGCTTCTCATAGACGGCGAAAAAATTATATTCACATATTCATGAATATGGTGTAAGTTATCTTTTTATGTTGGATTGATTCTAAAGCTGATGACTGCAAGTTGAAATTGTATTGTAAAGTGGACCATTTCTTCGTCTTTCGGTTTGGCTTTTCACGGGCTTGCGAAACCGCTGGATGGAATCTAATCCCCACAGTGTATTGAAAATGAAAGTTTAGCCGAGTGAGGTCTCGTTTTCGGAGAGCCCATCAACACAGTTAAGTGCATGACACCTAACTTCCATGAAAAGGCAGCCTTGAGGCGCTTAAGCTGAGATGGAGATCCCACGCAAAAAGCCGCCAATCACGAAGCTGCTATTGCAAGTTTGGTTGATTGTGTCAAAGTGTGACAGAACCATTTCAAGTAGGAGACTCTATTGCATAGAAAGTCCCCTTTTTTACAAGGGGTAATCTAGGTAACCTGCAATGAATATCATGGGCATTAATTTACAGAAGTTAGCGAGGGCAAGGGTAGGAAGAAATCTCCAATTGGATGCCCTTAAAATATACAGTTTAATGAGCTCTATCATTGGGAATGGTTCTCCGCTTGAGAAATTTTTATCATTGCTATTATTTTCTCTTATGTTGACGACACGAAGTTGGTTTTTGGTACGAATGGCTAAGATTTCAGGCCAAGTTAATCTAATGAACAAGACCTTTTGGTTGTATGAAGTGCTTATTTGATGTAATGTGAATGGTTTTGGAGATAAGAAAAGTTTGCTTCCGTTAGCAGTCCACTTTTCTTGAAGTCCGTGATTATATCTACTCTTGGGTCACAGAGTGTAACATGGCCTTGAACGGAATAAAAGTCTACTCAATGTACTTTTGATCGGGAGATCGGCGACATTGAACCATCTATTGGCAGATGATGGAAGTGAAGACGTTGAGTAGGTCAATACATTCAGGACTTACGGGTAGTCACCCAAGGCATTTCGACAAGTTCGATGAGCAGATCTACAGGACCAATCGGGTAGATTTACACCATCTTTAACTGCACACAAATGAATATTATGAGCATGCAGACATCTTGAAATACCTTGATGTTACACAGTGTTCAAAAATCCATATCAAGTTTCCAGGGAAATTCCCAAACACCACTTGACATTTTTCTACCTCAAAAACTCATAGGGCACAACTTTGATTTTTTTTGCTTTATGGATTTCTAGCCCACATAAAAAACCTACATGATATATAGTGATATAGAGGTTATTTAATCTTCAGGGACCAAGGAGTGGCCATTGGGAAGATATTCGTGTGGGTGTTGTTAGGTATGGTTGATCACATCTACTTAATTTCGTCAAAAATATATGTATAATAAGTATATCAGAGGGAAGTAAATTAAACAATGAAGTCCACATTTCTTCTGTCTTGGGCTCCTTCATTGTTTAATTTGCTTTCCTCTGATATTTGTAGGGAATGCGTAGGCCTTGTTGATCCGGTAGCATCTTTCAAGTCAGACTTGGACAAATTTTTAGATAGCATACCAGATCAACCCTACATTCAAGGACTAGCTCGGTCTGCCAACTCAAATTCGTTGGTAGACCAAATATCACATTAAAATTGAAAGGTAATAAATAGACGAATTATAACCTTTCATTTTAATAGTACTGGGGATTTCATTCCCTGTAGCGGTTAGATAAGCCCGTGAAAAACCAAACCAAAAAAAAACCTTATATCCAAGGATTAGCCAGATCAGCCAATTCTAATTTGTTGGTCGATCAAATAATATACATAAATAAAAGTCAAGTAAAATGAATAATCTTCTCGTCTTGAAGTGCTGGGATTCCCATCCTGGTAGCGGTAAGGAAGTCCGAAAAAAAGGAAAAAAAAAGAAAAAATGAAGATGTACAAAATCTCTCTTGGATTGGATTTACTGACACCCTAAGACTACGGAGAGAAAAACGTTTTTCTCCACCAATTAGTTGGCGGTGCTCATTCTTACATTTCTCTCAAAATGTTATGGAGTTTTGATAGAGACTGAAATGGTAATTACTTTCGTGTTAGGTTAAGTTGGAGTAGGTTAGGTTAGGCTAGATTTGATTACGGTAAGTCAAATTTGAAAAAGGTAGCACTGCCAACTTAGTGGTGGAGAATAACGTCATGCCCCATGCATATATGTAGCATGTTCAAAACACATCAGGAGCCATTTCAACGCGATCACTGTCTAAGGACCATCTAAGAAAACGCTCATGCAGACTTGAGGGCTAGTCAGAGAGAAACGACACTCACGAGATTTCTGAGATTTATCTGGCTCCCTCGCGGTTGCCTGGTGTGTGCGATGGGGGATCGGCTTTGAACACATTTAGTTACGTGATTCTCAAAATCAAGTTCCGAATTCAGGGAGCCAGTGAGTTGATGGCTCGTTTGTCTGCTTTGGTTGAAACTGAGGAACGCAAGAGAAGTCGATCAGCCTGACACCCTGCTACCCAACTACCAAAATGTGTTCAAAGCAAAGTCTCAAGTGGCTTTGTTGGAGTGGCTCTTCTTTGACAAGCCCTCTATGTCATAGTAACGTTTGGTGCAATTCCTTTTGTGCACTTGGTGCGAATAAATTGAATCTGGTTCTTCGCCTCGCACCGACCCTCATTGGCTTCAAGAAGAGATTGTGCATGGTTCTTACGGAGTGACTATTGTAAACTTCCTTCCTCCTTTCTTCCTTTTCTACTATCAATTAAGTGTTTACCCTTCCAATGCTCTTTATACATTGCAAAGTAAAGTGAGTGAAATTTCACAATGCAGTGCAAAAACACCAGGAAAAAGGCAACAGCTTTTCGCTGTCAGAGATTACTTTGTACTGCACATTCTATACCTTATGTCGGTTCTAATATATTTATTTTTTTGGTTTGATTTTTCACGGGCTTTTCTAACCGCTACAGGGAATGTAATCCCCAGTACTAATAAAATGAAAGGTTATAATTCGTCTATTTCTTACCTTTCAAACTTTATTTGTGTTTCATTCAGAACAAAACTTCTCTATTCAAGGGAACGTGAACAACATAGCAACAAATAAAAAGTAGTTTGACCAGTAATTCATCGATCAGTGAAGATCATCACATCTCCCCCTCTGGGGTTTTGCAGAACTCCGGAACGAACCTCAACAATCGTCATTTTCGAATTCTCTTGGAGCCATTGATATTCACTTCGTACGATTGACCACGTGAGCACCGAGTGCTTACGGGACCGGTCTCAGTCGTTTTTTTGGTTAGAGGATGTTGGACATGGACCAAATCTCCAGGATCTAATTTGGAGAGGGGCTTTGCCAAACGATTAAAATACATTGCAGATTTTGCATTCAAAGTTGATTTTTGCTTTTCAAATCTTTCATAATGATCTGAAGGGAGACAAAAGTAAGAGGATGGGTGAGCTAGGATCAAAGTTCTTTGTCTTCCCCCAAGAAGTCTTTGTGCAGGAGAATATCCAGACGATTGAGGTGTGTTTCTCCACTCACATAATGCCGTGAGTAATGATTGCCAGTTGGAAGATTTAGCAACGAGATATTTCATTGCTTTAACCCCTGCTTCAGCGTGTCCGTTAGATTGTGGGTTGTTTGGCGACGAAGTTTGATGTTCTATCTTCATCTCCTGACAAAACTCGTCAAAAGATGAGCGAAACTGAGGCCCATTGTCAGTTTTGATGGAGCATGGAATGCCCCAATCAATTAACCAATTAGAGAGAATGTTAGTAATGGTATTGGTGTCTAATTTGTTGAGTTTTGAAATGCATGGCCAACCACTATATCGATCCACAAGAACCAAATAATAATGTCCCTTCTCCTCGAATAGATCCACTGAGACATCTTGAAATGGATGTTGAGAGATGGATTTTTGCGGAGGGGTAAAATGTTGTGATGGCGGAAGACGTGTACATTGTTCGCAGGATGATATAATGTTGTTGATTTCTCGATTCAGTGATGGCCAATAATACAATGCCCTGGCTAATGAGCGAGTTTTCGTTATCCCAGAATGGGACAGATGAAGTTTGTCGAGTAGAGAACGGCGAATGTGGCGGGGAACAATGACTCTGTTGTGGAAGAGCAGAATCCGATGCTGGTCATCGAATGATACTTCGTTCCATATGTTTGAGAACATTTTTGCAGGGTGTTCTGGAGGCAAGGTGTCAATTTTGGATTTCGAATTGAACACGTCAATGATAGCTTGATATTCTGGATCTTTTTGGGTGGCTATGGTGAGTTCTTGGAAAGATACGTCACGTGAAGCACCCACTGATGAAAGGGAACATTGAAGAATATCAATTTCTTCCCCTGATTCGTTGGAGAGTGGAGCGCGAGAGAGTGCGTCCGCAATTACTGTAAGTGTGTGTTTCCACTCGCCCAAGTAACGTTGAAAGTGTAGTATGAAAGTTTTGAGAGTATTCTTTGCAATCGAGGATTTTTGATGGCGTTAACATTTTTGCCATTGAAGATGCCCAAGAGGGGCTTGTGGTCAGTAATGACTTCGATTTTGTATGCCGTGTAAATAGAGATGACATTTGGAAATTGACCATTGGATAGCAAGGGCTTCCAGTTCCACCACAGCGTATCTTGTTTCGGTTTCGGTGAGAAAGCGTGATCCGCATTGAATTAGTTGATAATGACCGTCAGTGTGTTCTTGTACGAGAGCATATCCGTATCCTTTAAGTCGGGAGGCGTCGGTCAACAATTTGGTTGGTTGAGCCGAATCAAAATGTGCCAAAATTGGGCCCTCCGGGTTGGATAGAATTATTTTGGCCTTTTGAAAAGCCTGCTCATGTTCCGGCAACCATCGAAATACGACCTTGGAGCGTAAAAGTCCTCGCAATGGTTCAAGCATGTGACTCAGGTTGGGCAGAAATCTGTAATATTTTGAGGTGATGGGAACTTTGCGATTGCAGACGTCTTTGCAGGATTGGGAGATATCCCTGCATCACTAATGATGAATTCTGCAAATCGAACCATTTTGCCGACTTGGATTTTAGACTTGAACAAAGTAATGCCGTGGAGACGACATTTCTCGAGTACTTGAGTAAGACGGGTTTGTAGAATTGGTATGTTAGGAGCAAATATGAGAATGTCGTTGACGATTTTTTTGTACTCCGGGAATATTCCCTAGTGCCTGATCCCCTTGAAAGCAGAACTCGTCTCCGGATGCGTTAAGGCCCATTGGAGCCCGGCAATATTGAAATCTCCCACAGGGAGCTATGAAAGCCGTGAGATGGCGGCTTTTAGGGTGAAGCTCCACTTGCCAATATCCCTTTTTCGCATCGCGAACGATGAAAAATTTTGATTCAGGCGGAATAGAATGAGATATATCAGATGGCGTGGGGAATGGGTGAACGGGTCGACGAACAAATTGGTTAAGATTCGTGTAATCTGTAACCATTCGAACCGATCCGTCAGTTTTTGGCAAAAACATTGCAGGGCTGGTCCATTCTGTTGGTTCCAGGAGTGGCTCTTTGATACCAGAGCGAAACAAATTTTGCACTTCGTCTTTGGATTGTCCCCGTATAGCATAAGGAATTGGTCGACTAGTAAGAACTTTTGTAGGAGTGATCTCAATATCCTCGCGCAGATGTATTATCATTGGAGGGCAATTCATTGGACGAAGTCCTTGCTCGCAATTGAAGACGTCCTGGAACTCGTTGGTAACTTTATCCGCCATCGACACGTGGTCTTCTTGGGTTTGTACCAGCTTGATAGATGTATCCGTATCTTTCGAAAGAGGTGGAAACGTTGACGGAATCATGTGCAACTTGATCATATAATGCCAAGATAAAAGTATCGTATTGCTACAACTTGAGGTTACATATGCTTGAACGTTGGAAGTGTATTTGCCGAGATAGGTTATGCGCAAATGAATGGAACCATGACAGTCAAGTTTTGATCCATTCGCTGCTGAAACTTTTGTAATATTAGATTCATTAATTGGTACCTTATAGATTCGAACAAAATCCAGGGAGATGATTGTTTGTGTTGCTCCAGTATCAGGTATTGCCCACATTTTAAATGGAAAACCAAGGGAGTGAATTGTAACCACGGCGAAGGGCGTGGAATGGACGAACAAATCATGTGTGTAGTTCAAATACACGAAATGGGTAAGAACCGAAGAATGACATGTTGTCTCACAGACTGAATTTGAACCCTCGGTAAGAACTGACCTGGACTGGGCTTTGTCTTCGCCTAATTTGCTGAAGCATACTTTGGTAAAGTGCCCAAGTTTTCCACAGTAGGAACAAACAATTTTTCGAGCAGAACACTCCTTTCAAGAATGATTATCGCGGGCTTGTCCACAGCCGAAGCATTTGGATTGTCTGAATCGCATGCTCATTGAAGGCTTTTTAAATTGGTTCTGCTCAATGTTCTTGTTCCCACTTGGCCTGATCTTTTTCCTTTGCTTGTATTCTGATTTCTGTGAATGGAATGTTCTGGGATTAAGGCAGTCCTGACAACATTTGCAGATTCCTACGTGTAAGCCATCTTGAGGAAGTCGTCTTTTTGATGTTATCTTGGCGAAGAAATTCAGAGCGGAGGCTTTCGTTGCTAGTGCCGGTGACAAATCTGAGAGCGTACAAATTATCTAATGTTATAGATTCCAGCTCGGCTTCTTGGCTTTCTAACTGTAAACGAAGGTACCAGTCAGAAAACTTTTCGTCACGCTTTTGATCGCATCGAAAGAAAGAATATCGTCGCCTCAATAGGGTTACGTTTTGTAGAAATATGGCCCTGATTAAATCAGCGCAACCCCCGGACGTTATGACTTTTGTATCTGGGCTTAGTTTCAAAGTCAAAGCCTGTTGAAGTTTTAGTTCCAAGCAACACTTGAAATAGCCCTGTTGCTCAGCGATTGGGAGAGTGGACATGTTATTGGAAGTGTAGTAGAGAATGAATCCTTCGCTCCAAGCACGAAATTCTGAGAGAGTGGTATCGTAAGAAAGCTTTTCGGGACGAAGTGAGTTGTTGATGATTTGTTTTGTGCGCGAAGGTGAAGAAGCACAAAGGTCTGAATAACTAGCACTAGTTGTTTTGATGAGGGCAATGATCCTCTTTGAATAGTCATTGGACTTAGAATCGAAATCAGAAAGGCCCTTGTCTATTTGGCGAATTTCCTCATCGGATAGGGTTTCGGATTGAGAGAGCACGAATTCCTCTAAATTTGTCCGGGCACGATCAATTGGTGATATCAAGGCTTCAAGTTGAGAAATGGAAACTGAAGGGAGGCCCAGAATTCCGTCCGCATAGTTGAAAGATCTAGTGATATGTCCTTTATAGGCACGAATGGACGCTTGAAGCGGCATGATGGTGAATTATCGGCACTGATGGAATTTATAACCAAAGTCCGAGGCATGCCAACTGCGCCATGTTTGATTCAGAGCAAGACTTCTATATTCAAGGGAACGTGAACAACATAGCAACAAATGAAAAGTGGTTTGACCAGCAATTCATCGATCAGTGAAGATCATAACAATTTGATAAATGGTCCCCCAACGAAATTGAGTTGGCAGACCAAGCTAGTCCTTGGATGTAGGGTTGATCAGGAATGTTTTCTAAAAAATTGTCCAAGTCTGACT
>NC_081451.1:2577472-2577568 GCF_007210705.1 Tigriopus californicus
GTAAGAACTGACCTGGACTGGGCTTTGTCTTCGCCTAATTTGCTGAAGCATACTTTGGTAAAGTGCCCAAGTTTTCCACAGTTGGAACAAACAATT
>NC_081451.1:2577604-2577776 GCF_007210705.1 Tigriopus californicus
ATGATATGATGTTGTTGATTTCTCGATTCATTGATGGCCAATAAGATAATGCCCTGGCTAATGAGCGAGTTTTCGTTCTCCCAGAATGGGACAGATGAAGTTTGTCGAGTAGAAAACGGCGAATGAGGTGCGGAACAACGACTCTGTTGTGGAAGAGCAGGATCCGATGGTG
>NC_081451.1:2580726-2581078 GCF_007210705.1 Tigriopus californicus
AAGATGCAACCGGATTAACAAGGCCTACGTATTCCCTACGAATATCAGAGGGAAGCCAATTAAACAATGAAGGAGCCCGAGAAAAAAGAGAGTTAGACTTCATTGTTTTAACTAACCTGGATTTCAGACGGCTCGAAGGTGCTCTCAAAACGCACATTAAGCCTCTACGGTCACTAGAATTGACCCTAAATCCTGAGTTGGGACAAAGCTCATGGATACTTTTGAAGACGTACACTATCAGATACCTTTCGTACCTTCTCTGAACACTGTACAGTCCCAACTTTTTTAGCCTCTCCCAATATGAGAGCTCTCTCAATCCTGCAATGTTCCTAGTGAAACATCTTTGGACTTG